>NC_134366.1:160949684-161103351 GCF_035582795.1 Mycteria americana
ATGTCAGAATCAGAAGCTGAAAGAAGATTTGCATGGACGTTGTAATTTATATTTTATGTATCTGGACAGAAACTGTGAGGCAGCCAGGCACAAGAACCACTAAAGCTCCAACATTAGGTGTTCCCAATCAGAGAAATGCCAAAATAAATAATCTGATATTTCTCTTCTTAACAGTAATGTACATGGGGAATAACCATGTAAAATCCTTGCCAATTAAGTTTGCAAACTCTAGGGGTAGACGAGACAGTAAACAAATAATTGAACTCTATTAATTAAATGGTCATTACCCAAAAAGAGATGTGTTTTCATATAACTAATGGTATAACTAGAAGGCAGTACATCTAGGAAATGAGAAAACAAGCTCCGCTCGGTGGTGTGAAGCAACGCTGTGCAGGGAAAGGAGGATGTACAGGGCACAAATTGTTCCCAGCTTATGCTTTTCGTGCAGTACAGCTGTATTAGCTGTTCCTGTGAGCCTGAGATGCTCAAAAAGGAGGACAGCAAGTAACGGAAGGGGCGTGAGGTTGTAACTGTGAGCATGCAGTTCTGATAGCTGGATTTTAGGAAGGATCAAGAAAGTCTGAAGAGGACTTGAGGACGGCTAAAAAAACAAGTCAGAACTTAAGGGGTGTTATTTATTCAGCTGATCGAAGAGGTGTTTGAGAGTTGGCTTCACGGCTTCACAGACTTCTTTACAAAGATTTCTGACCAGTTCTTACGTAACTTTCTGATGAAGGTGTGACAAAGTCCAGGGATTAGCAGCTGAAGTTAAACAAATTCAGCCTTGGGTTAAACCTTATTGCCTGGCAGGGAAAGTAACTGAAGGCTTGAACGGCTCGTAAGGGGAAGAGTGAAGTGGTCATTACAGGCTCCTTTAAAGTAAGATTAAACTATAGTTTTGTGAGATTAAAAGATAGCTTTTTAATCCTGTTTCTGGGAGAAATTTTGTGGCCCGTGTGGGAGATTAGACTGGTGGGTTGTAACCGTACCTCCAAAGTTTGACATTGGTGACTGTGAATTACTGTTGGTGCCTTTCCCTCCCAGACCACAAATGCTCTTGTGCACTTTTATGATTTTGGAGGTTGCCAGTCACCATATATTTTCTTTACTCTCTTTGATACAGTTTCCTTCTGTTTCGTAACATGCACATTGTAACATGAACATGTTGCCACATGAGCACTGGTGAATTGAATTGGAACGAAAACCCCACGAAGTCACCCCACCTTGCTCTTTACGTCACCCTCGTGTACAAATACAGGTCCTGATCTTCATCAGCCATGGCTTGACAATTTAAGACAAACTGAAATGGGTGCCTGTTTGGTTTTCTGTGCTGCATTATGAAGGGCAGTGAACTAATTTGGGAGTAGTTAAGTCAATCCCTATCTGGAGGCAGCAGCTTCCACGAGAGGGACAGATACCTGGAGCAGGAACCTTGTTGGGCACCACGAGTTTATCTGCTGCTGCCTCTGAGTCAACGCTCCACATTAGCTCGAGGGAACAACCTCTAAATTACCTTTAAAGAAATCCCTCCCGAGCAAGTCTGTGCAGTCCTCTCAGCATTCTGCAATCAGTTTGGGAAAGTTTTTCACTCCCACTTTTCCCTGCTGATTGCAGCAAAACACAGACTGTTAAAGCAGCTGAGCTGAGCACCCGTGCCTGCGCTGGTACCTCTCACCCGGCATGTACCAAGCGTAACAAAAACAACCTTCTGTGCGTGCTCTGCATCCGGCATTCACATAGTTGTGGTTTATCAAGGACAAGGGCATGTGTAGCTCCTCCTGGGTAACGCTGAAAGTCAGCCACTGCACCTGAGGAGAGCTTCAGGGACAGCCTGCACCGGTGTCTGCTTCCCCCTCCTCAACCTCCTCCTTCTGATCCGTGGTGTGGAAATCCCTTTTTGTCCACACCATTCCAGATACACTCACCCTTAGGCAGAGTCCCGGCATGGACATTTCATCCCAAATCACAAATATGTCAGAAAGTTGATCATTCAGAAAAAAAAAAAGCCCCATGGGGCACACCAATAATTTTGGTGAGATATTTATTTGATGATGTATGTTCAAGGAGGTGGTTTGAGCTAACTACTCCTGTTTATTTTTTGAGCTTCTCCTTAAATGTACATAAATATTACCTTTTAGTCAAGGAATATGCAAAAAGTTACATGGTGTTACAAATACCTTATTTGCTCAAACTGAGGATGCACGCTGTTATTCTAACACTCTTGCATGACATGTGAACTATCAGTAGAAATGAGGAATTAAACTATGAAAGTCAATGAGCACTCCAGATTCTGTACTAATACTACTTGTCATAAACATTCTGGCTACAAACCCTTTGTTGTGTAAGTCATATACAAATATTCAACGACATATAGTCATTGGTCTTACCTTTTCCACTTGTATTCATTTGTTGTATAAAAATTCACCCTTCCATGGACTAAAACAGTTACAGCAGGGATGAATTACTTCAACGTAAGACCTAAGCTTCGCTATTTTAAGTATATAATGGTACAATACTTCAGTCAAAACAAGTATTGTTATTCTAAAATATGTTCAGTATCTTGACGTAAAAAAGTTTGTATTATGTAGTTTCATGGTCAATGATTATTCTAGAATTTCAGAGTGCTTTACCATGTCAGCAACACGAGTGTGTGTTGATCTCTGGTTATCATAATTTCTGAAGACTGGCAGAGCACTTCAGTTAATGACACAAACAGAACAGAGTAGTTTTACTTAAGAACTGTAATGCCATAATATTTAACTTGAATCAGAAGCCATACTGATATTTGTTATATTGCAAATGGTTGGCAACAGTAACTCTACTTCCAAGTGAGTATTTGTGGGGCCCTCTTTCACTTAACGTTGTGAATCCTGGTAGTGTGCTGGATAAGTAGAGCTTGTCTTTTTAAGTTTCAGGGAACTCTTTAAGATGGCATAAAAAAAGAAAAGGAAGGTTTTTGTATTTGCATCAGGTTGTTCTAACAATGTGGTAGGCTATTGCTAGATATTGCTACTTTTACTTATTGTGTCAGTGGTCTGAAAATGAGACTGGTAGCTGTGAACACCTACGTATTAACTCTGCCTCTGACAGCGAATCCTTTGGGGGATGTAGGCAAGTCTCCAAATCTCTCCTCCTCTATTTCCGTTCTTCAAAAATAGTGATCATTAGTAAGTGTTGTTTAATAGTATTGCATACTATATGTGTCCAAAATGATGAGCACAGCAGCAGTGTGTGCCTGCAATAATTAACATGTCAAAACACAGTAATGAATTGCTTGCAATGCTAAATTTGACTTAGCAAAGCCATTTTGCTCATGGAGGATGCGTACGGCTGATTTGAGGAAACAACAGGTTCAGCACCAAAATGAAGCAGAGAAAAGCCAAGTGGCACTGGCTCTTCCAAAGCTCTTCAACAGAACCAGGCAATCATCTAGGTAACAGGGGTCTTTTGGGTAGATGGTACTTGAAACTTCGCAGTTTGGCTGACTGACAACACCTTTCTGCTTTATTCATGAAAAAAGGTAGAGTTTCAAAACTCTACCTTTTTCAAAACTCTTAAGAAATGCCCTACAGCCTACGCCATGCTGCGGGACTCTGGGGCAGCCAGTCTGCGTGGCAGCTTGGGCACAAGCACGTGCAGTTCAGAAAGCTCCTGTGTCCTGGTTATTCCTTGTGTTCCAAAGGCAAAAGTCCATTTGTACAGGCAGTGTCCCCTCTCTGACAGTGGCCCAGGCAGGCAAGAGACATGCTTCTTTGCAAGACGGACATATGGTCTGACCCCATATGGCAGTTTCTGTATCCGTAGGGAGGCCTGTGCCCTGAGGACCAAGGCTAGGACTGGTGTCTTCTTTATCGTCTGGGTGACTTGACATCCCTGGTATGAATATTCTCTCTGAGTCCACCAGCTCTTGGAGAAGGTGACGGGGCTTTTTCCTCTTTGAGGCTATTCCTTCAGCTCACAAGCATCAAATGACATACTGGAAATTTATGTCTAAATACAGCCTTTTTTGCAAGGCTATCATATATGTGGTGTACTTCTGTGGGGCTCATGGAGAGCAATCTGAGACACACGGAGGTGTTAAGAAGGGATGAGAGCAAGAAAGAGGGTGTTGGGGATGAGGATGAACGGAGAGGGGGCCAGCAGGGCTCCAGGCTCTGGATCTGGTTTAGCACCTTGGGCTCTGCTGCTTTTGGACCCCACGTGCCAGGCAGAGCCAAGAGCAAGGCAAAAGTTCGGTGTCTGTGGTAGGAGGTTGAGGCCAAATGAAGCACAAGACTTGGCTGATGACTGAGTGCATATCTCTGTTGTTGTTTACAATTTACATATAAATATGTATAACCCACCAGTTCTTATGATTCGATATTGGAAGAAATGCAATTTATAAACTAGGTAAATCCAGAATCTAGATCCTTCATGGAAAAGGTCAACGGTGGGAAATCATTTCTGTGGAACATGATCACGGGAGCTAGATGAAGATGGAGAAAATGCAGCCAAAACATCCACTGCAGCTATTTAAGATGCTGCGGTACTAATGCAGGGAGTACTGCAGCGGGCTTTTCTGTGATCAAGCCCTGAAGGAGTCAGAGCACTTTTGGGACCTGGCACAGAACTCCATCCAACTGCTGCATTTTTCATCGCTATTAAGGTGCAGCATCAGTGGCAGCAAACACGCAGACGTTACGGCGATGCTGCAGTCTGCGGGTGGGCTTGGCGCCCTTGCTCTGACACCAGCGTCCTGGGATTTTTCTCTCAGTATCAAAACAGGTTGTAATTAAGACTTCTGTTCGTTACGTAAGAAATGATTATTGGCCGGGTGCCTGTTCCCAAACCTGTGCGAAGGGGAGGAAGTGGCCTGCAGGAAGTGTCTGGGACATGGTGTCTGTGGTGAACAAGACAGAGGAAATACACAGGTCTCGATTCTCTGCTGCCCTGTGGCTCTGAACGAGGTAGTCAATCAGAGCTCCCAGGGGCTGCCCTAGACTGATGAATTTACAAAAAACTCGATGTAAGGAGCTAAGTCTGGTCTGTAGAGACCGGCAGCACCAAACAGCATACAGAGGGAGCACGCGTGGAGGTGGACCATTATGCAACCTGTCACGGAAAGATAAAGTACTTCCATTTCCACTTGACAAAAAGAAGTGCTTGTCATTCATCAAGGTACTGTAAAAGATTCCTCTCAGCAATGACCACTACAGTTCCTGTGTTGTTATAGACGCTATAAGAGCGTTTATATTGAAGCTACCCACTTGAAGCTGACCACCTTCCTCCTTTTTCTGAATCTGCAGTGGGGCGAGCTCCGGGTGTTGCTTCCTTACACCAAGGTGTGCAGTGCACACGTTGCAGATAGGTATACTCTGATTTCAGTCCTACCAGGCCTAGACTTTCTATCCATTTCTTTTTCCAGTGTCCAACAAGCACCATTTTATGGACAGCAACTTGCTCTACCAGTGCAGAATGAATTTCCGCCGGCGGAGGCGATTAATGGAGCTCCTCACTGAGAGATCTCGCTTGATGCCAGAAAGCCATGACAGCCCGTTTTGCCTGCGCAAGCAGAACCATGACAACAGAAAACACACCAGTTTTCTCTCAGGTGACGCATCAACTGTACTGCCGTCTGTAGGGAGACTCCATGGGATGTTAAACAATCCTTTTTTGGCCAAGGAGTTTCAGTGTTTATCTGAAAAAAGCAGGGCAGGGTATTGTGTATCCCTGTTCACAGGGATTGTCCATTCACTTGATTTACCAAATCTTTAGCTCCCTGGGGTGGTTGTGCACCTGTATCAATAGCATGTCAGATGCTGATCAAAAATCAGTGTCCATGAACAAACAGAACTGGTTAAAATCCCTCCAAGCCCAGAGTAATTAGTTACACATTCTATGTGGAGTTTTCGAGAAGAGTAGAAGTGAGGGGAGGGGGTCCTGCAGCATTTGCTGTACAGCAATATCTAGCAGGAACTGAAAGAATAAACGGGAAGTAGAAGAAAAAATGGAAGAAATTATTTCCCTATATTGAGATGCCTCCTAGAAGACACTGCAATGGGCGCAGTTCAGCCCTCGTGTTAGCTACAATATACATGAGTACGTCATACTCATGCGGTGACTCTTCTAACTATGTAGAGCATGCTAACCCCTTCCCAGTGTTGTCAGCGAAAGCATGGCGTATTGCTATTGTTTTAAAGAAACCAGGGAAATGGGTCTAATAGTTGATACCAGTTCCCTTTCTCTCTGTATTTTCTCTCTGTTTGTAGTGAGCCCCACCAAGGAGATAAAGATCGTGTCGGCGGTACGGAGGAGCAGCATGAGTAGCTGTGGCAGCAGCGGGTACTTCAGCAGTAGCCCAACGCTCAGCAGCAGTCCCCCCGTGCTCTGCAACCCCAAATCCGGTGAGCACCAGCATCGCTTATGATGCACAGGAGCCAGGGCGCAGACATCTGTTTGGGGAGAAGGCGACATGAAGAATGCCTAGCATTGTGTCTAAGTTTGTCTTTTCAAGGATACATTAAAAATTCACAGCGTCACAGGTTTTGTAGGCCAGAAGGGACTATTATCATCCTGTAGCCTGAAGTCCTGCTGAACACAAGCCAGACGTCTGCCTCCAATAATCTCTGCATCAAGCCCATAATTGTGGTTTAAGCTGCAGTTTATCTCTTAGGAGGACAGGCAGTCAGAGACCCAGATTTGCCTCTTCATTGCCAAGCTCTGAACCAATTCAAATCTCCTCCTAGAGACATTCCTTTGGTGCAAGTCAGAGGAGAGTTTAACTATCCAGTGGCCGCTTGAGTTAACACAGTTGTGAAAGAACACAACTTGGAAAACAGCAGCCTCTAAAAAAAGAGGCAGCATTGTTCCAGCCTGCCAGGGACAATTTCAACATTTTTGTTTGTTTAGGTCTCACACCGGTCTGTTTAGGAAGGTAAAAGTAGTGTTGAAGCTTATCTTCCTTTTGAAAGGATTTCCTATCCCACGCCGGAAGGTTAAACACACCCATTCTTCCACAGTTCACTTAAAATTGTTTCTTACTGCACATCTGGGAAGGGGAAAAGAGACCAGGGTAGATATTGTTTCAGCCTTTCCATTTTCCTCAGAAACAGCCCTGAATTTCAAAGCGAAGTCCCTGGTGACCTTTGTGCTCCTTATTATTTCAAATTTACCGGGTCTCTGCCGACAGTCTGGGGAGCGTTGTGCAACGGGGGAAGGCTTCAGTGGATATGTGTAAGCTTTGCTTTCAAAGGGATGCTGGCATTTGAAGTGATTACAGGAGAGTGCCTCAAGCACTATATGAATGCTGTTCAAAACATTGACAATTTGCTCTGGAGATGAGTGAGCTAAAGTGCATTTCATTCCTGCTGTGCAGAGTGGCCATCAGAAAGAAAGGCATAGTTATGGGGACATTTTCCTTCTTGCTCCTTTTAGCACATTTCCTTCCCTCTCCTTAGGCTCTGCTGGGAATTCAGTATGAGGTTCTAAATTAAAATAATTTGAAGGACTCAGTCTGACTGCAGAAGCCATAACGCCCTACACCAGACCAGCTCTCCAGCCTGGGGGAGTGCTCGCGGTGCTGGTGGTCCTTGCGCCCTTGGAGCGCGCTGCTGTTGGGCGTTCAGCACCACCTTCCGGTGTGTTTGCCCCTATACGCAATGTGTTTGCCCCTATATGCAATGTGTTTGCCCCTATATGAAGAGTGCCACATTATCATGTTTTGGCAGAATATCTCTCAGGTACACTTCCCAGAAACGCTCGGATAGATTTTGTATGGTGAGCTCTTTGGAACCAGTACATCAATAATTACATCCTGGAAAATTTTCTGGGACAGATAAAGCAGCATTCATGCGCTGCCTATAAATGTGTATGTTATCTGAAGTATGCTGATTATTCCATTCATTTATGGTTCTGATTATATACGAGGTGTCAACCCATGAGTAGTGAGAACAAGTTTATTTTAATGCAGGTGATTACACAACACTGGAAGAAAAAGGGTAGGCTGATGTTGCCCTTGCATAAATTCTTAATTTTTTAAAAGAAATTCTCCCTTAGGACTAGTTTGCAAACTCTGAATAGCTTTAACAGACTCATATTTGAAAGAAGACAGCAACAGACTTATAAACAGATTTATTTTTAAGAATTATACGATTACGGGCAACGTAGGGTAATTTCTCCCGTAGCACAATACAGATCCACACGTCATCTCACAGAGGTTAACATAAGGCTGTCAGATGTAAATGTTATGGAGGAATTCTTAACCCTCTGCTGGACTATAAAGTGCTTTTTTTTTCACAAATAGTTTCCTGCTATCCAGAACCAGAGCATGTCGCTGAACTGCACGCTAATAAACACAAGGCAGAGGTATATTGTTCTCTTGCAGGCAAACACTTAAAAAAAACCCAGGTCATGACTTGACCAGTCATGTAGAAATCATCAAACAAAAAAAATTTCTGGAGGTATAATGAAGGGAAGCATGCAAGGGAGTCCTGCATGGATGATTTACCTGATTCTGACTTGTCGAATGAACATAATCATTCAAGTTTTTTTACGTTGACCAGGCATGCTCTGCAAAGTGTAATGCTGGCTACATGACAGTTTGTCAAAATCCATGGGAAAGAAAAAAAATTCATATCGGTTTGTATGCTAGAATTCTCCCTGCTCCCATAAATGTCATTAAGAAACTCATTAATGTCTTCGAATACCATCTGTGGGAAATTTTATCTTCCACCTGTGACTGAAGAGGCAGACATCATCAAAATTATTCATCACTAAAAGAAAAGCAGCTGTAATTTTAGAGGTGATGCAGGCAAATATGTTGAACAACATATATCTACCCATTGTCCTCCATCTTGTGAAGCATTTATAGACAGATAAAAACTAGTATGCTGAACAGTATCGATTTGATTTGGCAGAACTTTACATTTACTTTGTTCAGGGGAAAATTACCCCATTACATAGCGAGGCAATGGGGAATAACCTGCAGAAACTCACTGGTATTTCCTTTCATGTAAAATCCCAGCCAGCTATAGATTACCTAGGCTGTCCCTGGATAAGATGGCGTTAGATGTCTGTGCCTACAATTTCAGAAATCTCTTTGTTGAGATAATTCCTGACTCAAGCAGAATTTTCTTATTACTTAATTCTGTGATTCAAACCTGATTCAGATGAAATAGCAGAGAGCACCCAACATGCACAGAGCGAGCCGGGAAGAAAAGTTGCTCCGTGCCAGTAAGGTCGGTCACTTGTTTCAACACTGGACATGGGAACCACCATTTCTGATGTTTGTGCTAGTGTTTAGTGGATCTTGATTGCAGACAACAAAGTCTGTTGGCTAAACGCCCTGATTTTCCAAAGATCTCATCATTTGTACTCAGAGTTATTCTGCAGTCTTTTCCTTGGCTCTTTTACTACTTTCAAGCAAGTCTGCAAGAACTGAAAGAGTGTATGTGAAGTGGGACCAAAAAGATGTTGTATCCCAACACTGTATCTTATTTATTAGGTAAAACTCTAGAGGAATGCTTATATTGAATATCCATTTATGTACCTCCACAGTATTAAAGAGACCCGTGACTGCCGATGAGCTCTTGATGCCTGGAGCCCCATACGTAAGAAAAACTTTCACGGTATGCCTCCAGTATTTTTCTTCATTTTCTGTGTGTTGTATGTGTAAGGTAATCCAAACAGACATTTTCTGATGGGATAATTAGAGTTAAGGTTTGCTAAGAGCATTTGCTAAGGTTTGTACTTTAAAATCCCAAACTCTGTTATCAGTACTTCCACACATTTCAGGTCTGATTCTGCCCTTGTTTATCCTGTCTTTATGCCAATGTAGTACTGCTGACTTAAATGGAGTGTAAAATTGCATAAAGCCAATAACATTTGTATTATACAAACTCATCTAGACTTTGTGCTTCTGTTAATACGTGCGCTGCAGGAGTTGACTACCTACTCAAACTGAAGTTTTCTACTTAGGTCTTTCTAGACTATGATGGGACAGAAATTTTGATTCATATTCACTGTTAGAGAAAGCCTTTCTGTAAAGACATTTTTGAACCTATTCATTGGAAGCCTTGCTTTTTACAGCCTCCTAGTTCAACCAAAAAAAGTTCATTAAAAGCAAGAGGAATCATTTGGATAGAGCCTTTCCCATGAGTGATACAGCAGCCTGTACACAACATCCTTTCCTATATGTTGGAAGTACAGAGATGTTGAAACTATGTCTTGAACCATTTAGATGTTACTCCCTTGAACTTCACCGAGCTGCCCGAAGGTGAGCCTGTCCTTCTTTTCTCTTTCCAGATCGTCGGTGACGCGGTGGGCTGGGGCTTTGTGGTGCGGGGGAGCAAGCCCTGCCACATCCAGGCTGTGGACCCCAGTGGGCCGGCAGCTGCGGCTGGGATGAAGGTGGGTTTTCAAAACGGGATGATTTACCGGGGGTATTTGTGCTGCTCAGTGAAGGTCTTAGGCTGTCTGTACTTGGGGAGGGAGAGGTGCTTTTGGCTCCTCTTGGTTGAGGATCATTGTCTCAGTTTCAGGCAGTGAATTCTGCTGCCTTTCACCCCCCTCCTGTTTCTTTTCTTCTGTCCTTGAGATTCTTCAAGTCCCTTTTTCACATGAAACTCATTTATCTTTTCCAAGTTGCTTTCTTGAGCTTTTCCCTTTTTTGGTGTTTTTTTTTTTTTGTTGGTTGGTTGGTTGGCTGGTTTTGGTGATTGGTTTTTTTTGTGGGTTTGGGGGTAGGTTTTTTTTTTTATTTTCACCTTTTTCCAACTCTGCACAATTTTAGCCTCCCTCCTCCTGACTTTGCAATTTATGTGGTTGTTGGTATGCAGCTTCTGGACTTTGCCTATACAGAAGTCATAGAAGTCATAGAATTGTTTAGGTTGGAAAAGACCTTTAAAATCATTGAGTCCAACTGTTAACGTAGCACTGCCAAGTCCACCAAAGAGGACTTGGAAGGACAATAGGAAGAGGCAAAGTCAGACATACCGGTTCAAAGTGAAGCTAGCATAGCCCGTTGTTCACTGTAAAGCAGTTAAGATTCAAGACATTTTGGAAAGAGGAATGTACAATACTTTCATATTTCATAAAGAGTTTAAATACTTTCATACATGCTTTAAGATTGAATAAATACAAATTCCACGTGAAGGCTTTTGTACTGCTAATGCAGAGCCCACTGACTTACCTGTGGGTTTGGATCACATCCTACATATATCTGTGAATTACTCACTCTCTTGTACAGTGGGACAAATAAAAGCAAAGCATTATGCCAAGTACAGATAAAAGCAAGAAAGGGAAACTGCTACACATACTCCGGTGTCCAGGCTGGGCCAGACACAAAGATTAAATGGTCAGCTTATGTCATGTTTTATCGTATGCTAACAACACAAATGAAGGTTTCAGAAGTATTCCACGTGCAGCCTAGTTTGCTGCGAATTTTGTCCTGCCTTCTAAGTTATTTCCCTTTGCCATCACACTCACCCCAGCTGTCTCTCGCCCGTATATTCACACCCACCAAGCTGGAGGCCGTGTGCGCTGCCACGACTCCGGAGATGAGCATCCTGCCCATCACGCGATGCCAGACCTGCCGTGGCACCCTCCTTAGCAAATGCGCTACAGCAGTTTCTTCCCTCTGGCTTCTGGGTTTTTTTCATGAAACTTGTAAGAATGTACTGTCTTTGAAGCATTTACTTTTTCTGAGTACGGGCAGGCAAACCCCTGGGAAGGGGAATGGCAGCTGCAGAGCCTGTTGGTGCAGGCAGCACCCTGACACATCCTGCTGGCAAATGGCTTGATTCCTGAGGGAGCTGGCGTTTTTTATATGTTTTACACAATACCTAAATATAATACACAGTTAAAATTTTCATATGAAGAGTATCATTTTCGAAAAGTAATCCTGCCTAAACTTCAAAGGCCTGAAATTTAAAAATAATGAATTTATTTTTGTGCATGTTCTAGATCCTGAACTTGGGAGTTTCGTCCTTTACAGCATCTTTTATCCTCTGAATGTAGCAGCTAGCAATGAAGTAGATCTATGCTGAAACCTGACTTGTAAAAATAACACTGTGGTGTCGTATGTATAATCTTAGAGATTTCACTTCTGAACACAGCAGCTTAAAGCTGAATATGGTGGGCCTTTGGTTTGTTTTTATTTTTGGTTTCATGCTGACAGCCCTGCAACTACACACTGGGACGTTTCAGTTAAGCTGGGTTCTTTCATGTTTCACCTCTGAAACAGGTTTTATGTAAGAAATTATGTCCCTGTGTCTTCCATTTGTGCTCTCCACGTGCTCATGTGCTCTGATGGGGTTACAGAGGTTTACCTGAACCAGTCAAGACATGAGAATGTAAAATAGTCTGCTGTCCTGAGGGGAGCAAACAGTATTTTAGACAGTAAAACTGGGATATACAGCCCTAAATTTGCACAAAGGACAGATCTGATAATTTGCAAAGGTGCTATCTTTATATAAAATTGCTTTTCAGAGCAGGATTGCACATATATTAGTAGAGTCCCCGTTTAGACACCAAAGTTGGCATTCCATTTTCAGAAACGCTGAATACCTTTAGCCCCTGGTGAAGAAATGCCAGGTTTCTTTGAAAATAAGGGGTTTTGTTGAGGTGTTCCCATGGCAATAGGTATGTAAATTATAGTGCAGTATTTGAAATTTTTAAAAATCTATGTCACTTAATCCATCTGTTTACAGAACTCTTCAATCTGGCAAATGTAAAGGAATCGTATGACAGGCTTTAGATGACAGCTCCTTGAAAATAAACCTTCCCCTGTGTGGAAGCTGCAGGAGGGGCACTTTGAAAATAGTCTATTGGGCACGGTAACTCCTGGTGGGCCGGTGCAAGAGGCTTTTGTCTGCCAGTGTTGCTCTGAGCGCTACACCAAAGAAGCGCTAACAAGGAAAGTTGGCTATGATGTAAAGGGCAAGAATTTGAAGAAGAGCCAAGACTTGGTGTTGCAGTTTGTAGAAGAGTTCTTGGCAGTAGCAGCAGGGTTTTTCCTCCTAAGGAGATGCATCCAGTGTAATTGTTTTTGGAAGTGTCTTTATTTGTAAAGCTTGTGATTTTGCACTTACCTCTCTTGGAGAGCATTGTATTCCTGTCTTTGCATTACGCTGGACAAATTGTTGAGAGAGGACTGCTGCCTACAATCTCATTGTAGGACCTCACATTGTGCACTTAAAACTCTACCGTGTTTTATATAAAGCAGTAAACATTACAGGCTCAACATACCTGAAGGACTTTGTGGTGTCTTGCTTTCAGCCTGACCTTGGCTGGGTTCCTGGCCTGCTCCAAAGCGCTGTGAATTGGGAGTCTCGGTAGAAATCTCAATGAGCTTGGGACGGAGCTCTGACCACACACAGCAGCTGTGTGGTGGGCACGGCGCGGGGCGGCTGGGATGCACGGGTCTCCGTCACACACGTGCACCTCTGCGTGGCAGCACTTGCCATCTCGTTCTACGTGACGTCCTCTTCTGGGGGAATTTTCGGACAATTTAATACTGAGAAAATCCCTACTAGCATGGTCTGCTGAAGAGGTGTGAGAGGGTGTAATGGTTTTGGCTTTAAATCTTGATACCTCTTCTGGGGCCGGTAAATAGGATTACCATTTACAATCCGAGGTTTCAAGTATGAAGCTGAGCAAATAATTTAATAAATATCTTGTCAATTAGGCTTATTAAAGTATTTTTAGACCTGATTTTTTGAAGTGCGGTTGCCTGTGACAGCGTTGTGAAGAACGTGGTTGCTGTAAGCGCATGAACAAGTGGGAGCTGGAGGCGACGCAGGGCTATGAAAGGAGTCAGTGTTGCAATGCATACTTCTAAGTTATTTGCAGCTCTGTTTTGCTGTCTGCTGTCGTCAGCAGTGGAAGACAGGAACAGCAGCATTTTGAAGTTCCCAGGTTGCTTTAATATTCAGTATTGACTGGCTGCAAAATTCAGGTCTCTGTGGATGACACTGCTAAATATTGCCAGTTGTTGTCAGGAAAACTCTTTTCTCCCTTTTTTCAGTGTTTTATTCTGTAAGTTAATTTCTGGTTCTGAGGTACAAGTATTCTTTGAAAAGTTACACAACTGGACTTCAAACTAGTGACTTAAATTATGCATCGCACGTTATTTAGTGTGACATCACTGCAACAAAGTGTGACAAAACGAGCAGACCTACCTTAGTGTGAGGCTTGTGAAAGAGACAAATTAATCACTCATTTTGCTAATTATCTCTTCTTCCCTTTGGCTGGAGAAACCAGTGCCCAGCTCTAACCTTTGCAGAATGCTAAAGAGTATCTGTCTCCTTAAACTGATTATGAGCAAATTAGTACTTATAGCTGTGACACCTAAGGTCTTTGTATCGTACAAGTTGCCAACGGCCACTCAAGCTTTTCTACCCTATTCTAGTTCTTCTTCATTTCAGTTAGCAGGGAGTTTGGGGGACCACGTATGGTCACTGGTACCAACCCCTCCTGTTTTGAGCTCTGCTTGGGGATTACGATATACAGCCAGGATCATTTCAGCATGGTTCTGCTCTCCTTCTGACCTTTAAAAGCAGGCACAGGGAGGAGGTCAGCCCCATAAATTTTCTGCCCGTGCGAACGTCTTCTACATTCACAAATGATTATTTCAGGTCTGCGTTCTCAAATGATTTCACTAGCAGAATAAGAGCCAAATCTCAAGTGTTAACTAAGTAGCCACTGTTTTTGTGGAGCAGATTGCTGTCAGGTCCATCGAGGTCATCCAGCCCAGTCTCCCTGCAATCAAAGGAACATTGGTACTCTCTGATTAGTCCACAGAGTCCAAATACTGCCGCAGTCACAAAATATTACAGGCTTGTAACAAAAAGGTCTAAAAGCATTATAAGGTGCCAAGTGGGGAGGAAACCAACCCAAAAGGATGTGATATCAGAGGAACTGCCAATGCCTTTGGTTGCTGCAATAGGAAGAAATTTGAACTGTGAAATTCTCGGGGGGTTGAACGTACCCCATGCTGCAGAGAAATGCAAAACCCACTCCATGGTCCTTGCCAATCTGACCTGAAGACTGATGATTGCTTAACTGTTTGACAAGCAGGATAAACCAGTCTAACAATCTTAAAAAAATTATTCCCTCAGGAAAAAATATCCCATTTATGGCTGTGGCCAATCTCCAATGTTTTACAGGATAGTGGGAAAAGTAGAGAAGCTTGGACATCATGAGAAACTTCTTAAGTCCTAAAGGCCGCCTAGCGAGAGCTTGAAGACTGGGATTTATATTGTATACATAAGGCACAATGAACATGCCTCCATTTAAGCCTCTCCATGAAGCTTAGGAAAGGGAAGATCCCTCAGTGTTTTGTGCTGGGACTCTAACCCTTTAAAGCACTGGGGAGATGCTTCAGTGCTAATTGAAGGTATCCGAAGGGTACTTTAACAATCTCATGTGACTGAGCTTTAAATGAGAAGATGAAGTAGGTTTGGATAAATATTTATACTGTGCACAAGCATATGGTGTTGTTGAAGCAGATGCAATTCAGTCTTAGAATTCTTATCTTATACCAACATGTTACTGATTGTAGAAAAGCATAAATTACACGAGTTGCCATCTGTTTTCAATTACAGCATGAAAACACTGGGGCAGGTTGGTATTTTCCTTTAGCTGTGTTACCAGCTCGCTGCTGAATTTGATAATTACATTAGAGTGAATTCAGAATGAATGTATTTGGTAATGTGAACACTCAAAAAAAGTTGCTGACAAACTGCTTTCATAGCTTGGCCATAAGTAGAGAAGCAGCAGAGCTAAATGTGCATAGCACTTCGTGTGATGAATGCCACTACTGTAGGGCTTGAATATAGATGTATATATAAGTTTCAAACATGTCTCTGTAAGTGAGTGCCACATTTTCTGATAGTATTTAATTATAAACTATAACATAAAGGTCCATTCTCCCCCATAGAAATGTGGAAGCTGTATTCAAGCACCTATGGCTTTAGAGAAACCTAATTTTAAGAAATCAGATTTGGTATTTTACCATAAAATCAACTCTGGTTTTCTAAAACCAAAGAAAATTCAAACAAGTTGGAGCTCGGTCTTTCACTTTATGCAGCTGTGAGTAGAACCTCAGATTTTATGTGCTGCTATCCATCACAGAGATTGGAGAGAGTGAGCTGAGGAGAGCAGCCATTAGCCTTGAACATCTTGTAAGTTGTGTCAAGAAGAGTGGTTGTCACATTAGGACATGTTAAGAGCATAGTAAGAACATAATGGTCAACAGTGTGGATGCTATTTTTTTTTTCATTTGATCTTTAATAGAAATATTTCTAAAAGACTCTAAAGAAAAATTTAGTAAGGCAGCTGTGTTAGTCAGTAGCATGATGATTCAACAGACGTTGGAAGAGATCAAATATTTGTGAATGTGAAAATACTCAACTCTGCCATTGACATGAAAAATGGATTAGTGGTTGGTTGTCCTTGACAACTGTTTAACAGCATGTATAGCAGCCACCGTACTTTCCTGATCGATGCATGAATCTGTGCCTGGGTGTTCCTACTCTGTGCCTGCCTCCTCTTTTTGCTCTG
Source organism: Mycteria americana (assembly GCF_035582795.1). Lineage (NCBI taxonomy): Eukaryota > Metazoa > Chordata > Aves > Ciconiiformes > Ciconiidae > Mycteria > Mycteria americana. Next base: position 160,966,224 of record NC_134366.1, read on the forward strand.
TGGTCATTTGCTCAAGGGGTTTGCTGGTGAGCTGTGGTGATGCCTCTGTAACTGTCACAAAGTTTCCATTTCCAGTGGGTGTGTTTAATTAATCTCAATGAGTAGTTCCCACATTTTTTAGAGTGAGTCCTGTTCCCACTTTTCGATAGGTTGGACCTATCCTAAAACCCTGGTAGTCTAACTATACTTGGATTATTGCCATCAAAATTACAATAGTGACATAGTTCTATGAGTACTGGGCAGCATGCTGCATCGTACCCATCTCCCCTTGTCTGAGAGTTTTGTGATTTCAGCCCTCTCACCAGCTAGGGGCTTCTCTTACTGAAGGAAAACATGACCTGGGGAGCTGCATTGTGTGTCACTGCCAGAACTTTGTCTGGTTGCCAAAAGGTGAGAAGGTTTGGCAAATCTCTCCTTTGCTTTCATTACAGAATACTACTAGTGCAACAACAGAGTCCTTATGGCCTTGATCATCCTTTGCATTAGCACAGTGTCTCTAGGTTGATGGAAATCATGAAATGTTTTCTCAGCAGTCCCCCTTTCCCTTCGTCATTGGAAATCCCAGTGCAGCATTGGATGAGCTGCGAATCAGTCCCTCTGCTGCCCCTTTGCTGCACCAGCTACTCCATCTGCTGTATTCCTCTTCCATGGTGGAAGGCCTATCACTGTTGGACCTCTCTGAGTGACAGGAGACTATCTTAGAGACGCTGTACCACTGGTCTGCTGGTGGAACCTGCCCCGTGGTGGCCCCATGGAAGACACAGTTTGGATTTGGATTTTCTTCTTTACCCTGTCACAAACTCCGTGCAACTATATTGACCGTTTTCCTACCAGAATACGTAGATATTCTTGTAAAGTACTGTGGGATTAGACAGATGGAAAATGCCAACAAATCTGACATAATCAAAAAGTTTGATGAGTAGATCCATTTTCATACCAGTACAAATCAATAAAACTCCAGGTTTGCTAAAATTTCCTTGTGTTTCCTGGGGCTGTGGTTCACAGCATATGGTCTAGGTTTCTCAGTCTTAGAGCAACACGTAGATCCAAATGTACAGACTGGACCTACCAGACTCCTGTGCAGCAACGTTACATCGGCACAGGCTCCACTGAGTTTCAAAATTCAGTCTGTACAACTGTCCTCTTGCTAAGCCATCCTCCTCCTCCTGACGAGGAATTTGTGTTTGCATCAACTCCACATACTTTCTTGGCAACATACTACCCTGACATCCCTGCCCAGGTTGTAACTGTTCTGGGGGTGAATAGAGGTTTTCTGCTTCTAATGCCACCTTATTCCAATCTCTGCTGGTCTTTACCAAAATTCTCCTCTATTTTGCTCTGTTTTCCACTATTAAGCCATTAGACTTTAAGTATGACATTCTGGTTCTTTTAAAGCCATGATAAAGCTCCTGTGGTCTTCAGACATGTCAGAATTTCATCCTACATTCCTGCTTTTTTTGGTGGATCTCCATTTCTCTGCTTGTTTCCTTGGTTTGCCTTGCTTCTTTGCCCACAGAATTGTTTAAGGATCAGTTTGTTTTGAAGACATCTCTTCCGAGGCCCCAGTACTTCTGTTGAAGTTGTTTTGGATGGTTAAGTGAGCTCCACCCTTGTGCAGGTATCTCTGAGGGCACAGTCACCACCAAGCAGACAGGGTGCGGGACTGCACTCGTGTCAATAGGCTTCTGTTCTTCTGAGTCAGTGGACATAAAATCACCTAAAAAAAATCAGCTAGCTTTATATTGGACTAGAGACTAGGTGCTTGCTGTGTCTATCAGGGACTGTTATATGATAAAGAAATCAAAACTGCATGTGAAAAGTCACCCCCCTGAAGTATAAAAAATATGGGAAAGATCCACTACCATGCAGACGGGCAGGGCAGTCCTCAAACGTCACTCCAGCAGGATGCAAACCACAAACTACACACACAAAAGAAAACAGAGAAAAATTCTTTTTATGGTTTTTCAGTCCTGTTTTTGAACAACAGGACCCATGTTAGTCACTGTGGAAAAAGGAATTAAGGCAGTGGGGATTACTACATAAAATATAAAAGGAGTGGGTTTAGCTTTTTGAGTATAAATTTCACCTTTAATAGTGAATTTCCTTTTTTTCCCCCTAAACTTATAGGACACAGGTTTAGCAAGGTTTTACTTGCTTATCTCAGACCTGAATTTTGGCCTGCAGAACAGTATTGGATTTCCAAGAACTGTGTGATTTTTTTCTAAAGACTCTTTTAACAGAGAGAGAGTTTTACTGAGCAATAAAATGACTTTTTTTTTTCCTTTACAACTGAAACCTTATGCAAATACAGAAAGTTTCATAATACCTCAGAGCTCTTTCGTCTGTATTTACAGCAGTGTAGTTGACATTGAACTTGTTTATAGGCTGGTCACCTAAAATGCTGTTGAGCAACAAGTGACCTACTGTACTTGTGTCTGTACATTGGCTCCTTCTCATCAATAGCAAATACAATTCAGAAAAAAAAATTGTCTGCAGGTTTGTAATTGGAGGTCAGTGGGTTTCTTAAATTTAGTCACATCATTTTAATAAAAAGTAGGTTTAGAAATTATTTTCGAGTAAGTGGTGTTTTGTGGCAGGATAACCCAGATATCTGAACACCCTGCATTTATGAAAGTGCTTTCTTGATTGTTTCTGAAGTCTTACAGCTGTAGCCATTCAGAAAGGGAGAAAGCAGTCTTGGTTTCAGCTGCGCTGTAAAACAGGGCTGTGCTTGTGTTTTGACACAGCTTCCAAATTCCAGCGTGGTCTATAGCCCATTGAACGGCGAGATTTAGTGCCAGCCAGAACAGCTGGGGTCTTACCCTTGCTGGAGCTTTCTTAGGCTATTGCAGGTCACTCTTAGGTAGTCCAGGCTCTCTAAAGAGAGGACTGTCATCTGAAAAACTTATCCCACTGCTGCATTTCTGCAGAATGGCTGAAACCTTAAAAAGAATATCCTAAGTGTCTATTAAAAAAAGACATAAAATTAGAGGCCAGTACAGCAAAATGCTGGCATTTTGAAGTGCTTTTGCCCTCAATTGAGGGTGAAAAGCATTTTGTATTATTAGGTTTAGTTGCAATATCCATTTCACTTGAAGCCTTGAAGGGTTCCCCAGATGCTGTTGGGTTTACAGCATCGTGGCTATCGCAGCTCTCTGCCCCGAGCGCTTCGGGGATGCTGCCGCTCTCCGGCTGCCTACTTTACAGACCCTTCCCTGCACTTCTCCATGTCTTTTCTTGTTGCTGCTCAAGACACAAGCTGGCTTCCTTTCATGATATAAGTGAATGATTCGGGAAACATGTTGCATTGAAGCCAAGGCTGTTTAGCTAGTCAAACACATGGAAAAACAATGGCACTTTTGTCTGTGCAAACAGAGAGCAGCTGTTTGTCTCAAATGGCGCAGACCGTTCCTGCTGGTGAAGGGTCTGGAGCACAAGTCCTGTGAGGAGCGGCTGAGGGAACTGGGGTTGTTTAGCCTGGAGAAAAGGAGGCTGAGGGGAGACCTTATCGCTCTCTACACCTACCTGAAAGGAGGTTGTAGCGAGGTGGGGGTCGGTCTCTTCTCCCAAATAATAAGAGATAGGACAAGAGGAAACAGCCTCAAGTTGTGCCAGGGGAGGTTTAGACTGGATATTAGGAAAAATGTCTTCACCGAAAGGGTTGTCAAGCCTTGGACCCAGCTGCCCAGGGAAGTGGTGGAGTCACCATCCCTGGAGGTATTTAAAAGGCGTGTAGATGTGGTGCTTAAGGACATGGTTTAGTGGTGGTCTTGGCAGTGTTAGGTTTACAGCTGGACTTGGTCTTAAAGGTCTTTTCCAACCTAAATGATTTTATGATTCTATGATTCTGTGCTCATTACGGTCTTGTTACTGGAGGGTGCTGAGGGAGCCTTTCATAGATCTGGCTGCCCTTGTAACTCCCTTGTTTGGGCTGGTTTAGGGACTATTTGTAACTAATATGGGCCCTAAATGAACTACATTTAGTTAGTTTAGCCTAATTATATTTGACCTTGTAAATAAACTGATATATAGTTTTTAAGTTCTTTATTAATTACATGGTTTTTTTCTGTCAGGAACTCTAGTTTAGGTATAGATATACCAGAAAAAAAAAAAGAACACTAAAAGGTCAACCCAAGCATAAAAAGATGTTATTTCCAAGCTAGAGACTCCATGTTCTTCTGCTGATGATGCAGTATTTCACCCAGAGCCACCTTTAGCCATTTGAGTTATTTAACATTTTCAGAGCTGTTCTGTGGTAGGTGTCAAATTGCAGTATACAATAAAAATGCTTACAAATTTAAGCATGCAGTCACTGGTTTGCTTTCCTGACATGGTCCAGTCCAGCTTGGCTTTACCTGTGGGTATTTCTCTCTGGACTCAGATTAAGTCAGTCATTTTACACACCAATTCCCAATTAGGGCCATGAGAAGCAGTGACCTATATTTCCCTATTCCCTATTTATGGAACGTTTGCATTTCAGGGTATTAGGTCCTTACTGTTATTACCCTCCAGGTATCTACAGATAGTTTTAGTTTACCTACGTGAGTATTCCCCGTTTGCTGTGTCGGCGTTCGTCTGACCGCTCAGTCAATCCGTTGGGGAAATTCTGCCGCTGTAGAGCCGAGACTTGCGTGCAGACCGAAAGCCGCCCACCCCAAAACAAGAGTTGTTCTCATGGGCTATTAGGTCAGCTCTTTTCCCCCTCTAATTTGTCCACTCTATTTGTGGAGTTTGCACAGCAATGGTTTCATTCTATTCCTGGTGAAAAAAAAGACTGAAATTCCCGTTGATTCCCATCAGTGGGAAGGGAGGGAGGGAGGGAGAGACTATCCAAATCAATGATGAGGCCCTTTGAGAATCTATGACTTAATTTTACATTATATGACTTATTATATTATGTTATAAATATATATTATGTTATTAGATGTATTTATTAATTTTTATATTATGTAGTTTTTATATTATGTTGTTTAATTTCCGGGTTGTTTTTTTTTCAGTTAGAGACTGATGAGCTTGGAATACTATAAAAAATTCAGCTCCTTTAAAAAAAAAAAAGTATGTAATGAATGTATGCAATGAAACTATGTAATGAAGCCTTGCTCAGGCAAACCAGCCATACCAGACCACAGCCACAGATCAAGATGGAGAGCCAGAAGTACACACTTACATTTGTAATTCTGTAAATGGAGTTGGTTTTCTCTGCTATGCATTGTACCATGCTCTGCTGGTACCCAGTTTCTAGCCCACCGATGGGACAGTGAGCCAGCTTAACACTGGTGTAGACCTTGAACAAGAAATGCGTCCCTCTAGAGAGAAAATCCTGTTTATGCAAGACCTGGATACTTGCCTACTGCCACACCACCCACTCTACAGCCAATTACACATTTGCTAGAGATATTTACAGAGCTGAACACACAGCTGCAATTTCTTCTGTTTCATCCAGTAACCTCAATTATGTAGAAAAGGACATTGCATGATTTTTTAACCTTCCAGCAACATGCAGTAGGTTTTGAATTGTTAGGTCCCAGCTTTGATTTACTAATCCTAGCAAGATTGCATGAATTCTTTGGGGGGGGGGGGGGGGGGAACCAAGATAAAAATCTAACTGGAAACATAACTTTTAGGACCTCTGATTTTCATCTCTATTCTCATTCCAGCATGCCAATGTAAAGCTTAGCAGAGTGGGAGCAAATACTTCAGTGCTGCTGTGTTCGCTTTTATTTGGAAGGTTAGTCTTGTGTCTTAGGCTCTTCTGCGGCAGCACGTTCAGCATCTCTGTGGCCTGCGCTCTTTGCTGAGCATTGGGATTCCTCTGCTTTATGGCTATGGGTTACCTATTAAAATAGAAGAGGCCCTGTATCAGCATAAATGCAGGTTGTGTGTGTAAGGGTGTGAAAGAAGTTGAGCCCTGCACCCTCTCTCCTCCACCGTTGTTCTTCTGCCTCAGATTTATCTGCACTTGTTCCTTCTACCTCAGATTTCTCTGTGCTTGTTCCTTCTACCCTAACATCCGTCTTGCCATTGATTTCACTGGGACTTTAAGTTATCTGATAACTTAAGCCACGGTTTACTGATCTAAGTGTAAGCAGCTGCCAGAAAGGTTGATCCTATCCCCACCTCCTTTTCATCTCCCTCTTTCCCTTTGCTTCCAACCAGATACGTGCCTATTGCCGTCTTCCTCCAACCATGTCAGGCACATCAGGGAACTTATTTTGCCTGGAGACAAGTCCTTTCATTTATTTATTTTTGCTGGCACAAGATTAAAAGGGAGCGGTGCCTGGCTTTGGCGCATTGCTCCCCGGAGCCAGCAGAAAGGGACAGGAGCACCTCTTGGGAGCGCAGGCACCAAGCCCTGCTACAAACCCTCCTCCTCTCTGGAAGAGGTTTGATAGCTGGATTCACAGAGTCCTTGGCAATTCAGGCTGAGGGTATCCCTTTCTGCTGGCAGAAGGGGTTGTGGGGTCCCAGATCAGGTTACTGCTCCAGCTTTTGATAAAGAAATCTTTTTTTTTCCCCACGTTTCTTTTAAAAGTAAGATTAGTTCTTTACACCCTAAGGAGAGGAAAACCTCATTCTCTGATCTTGTCGCTAAGGGTTTTGTGTACAAACCCATGGCGTGGTGTGTGAGGTAGAAGGTGATGATGTGGTAGTTAGCTCGGAAGATTTATTCAAGAGATCTAACAACTGGCAGGGCAAAACTGCATGTTTACCCGCTTGTAAATAGCTCCTTTTTAAATGGTAACTGCAATAAAAAGTAGAAGCAGCGTAATTTTTTGTTCCTCTGTGACAAAATAACAGCCCTAGATGGGAGTAAGTATTTACTTTCACTCATTTCTCAACTCCTTCATCTGTCATATTTAAATTAGGTTTTAAAATTGACGCCTTGATTTCCATCTGTCTGCTTGAGAGCGCGGTGGTGCTCGGGAGGCGGGAATGGGAGCAGCAGTTCCCAGCATACCCAGAGGAGAAGGGGAATGTGAGGGGGAGAAATCCCATTGGAAGCATAACTCTTCCTTTAAAATGTTGGAAGCTTGGCAGCCCTTCCTCCTTGCTGAAGGCCGGAAAGCTGCGTTTCAGATGTTACGTTCTTGTAGCACCTGAGCCTTCTCCAAATTTTGCTGAAATCTGTCAGCAAGACAAGAAAAGCCAAAGCAGATATACCGCCTTTTTAAACAAGCGATGGTAAAGAATATCTTTTCTTTTTTTGCTTTGCTTTTTCCTTCTCAGTTTCAGCAGTTCAGTAACCTGCACAGGTGAGAGCTGTGGCCATACCACAGGAATCCACCAGTAAGTTTTCTATCTTAGAACTGGCCCAGAGTTTTAAAAAGTATCTGTAGAGTGTGAAGAGCTTGATTTGTTGGGTATTCTGCGTAAGACATCTCCAGGTCACTGACAGTTGCAAAATGTTAATCCTTCAGCCCCAGTTTGCATGGGTGCCTGTAAGGAAGGGTTCGTACTGACAGCGTGGCCTGGTATTTAATAGAAATCAGGATCTCGCAGGTCTCTCATGCAGATTACACATAGAGAATAGATGGGGTTGCTAACCACGCGTGAAGAACCTTTCCTCTGGAAGATCACAGTGAGTTTCAGAATACCATAATGAAACAATTATAGGCTTGAGCTACTCAAACTGGCCAGCTGATCCTTGTCCCTGTAGGATTGGTAGGACATGAAAAAAGCATTTATTTACAATTATTGAGGGTATCTCTATAACAGAAATGTAAACAGGCTGTTTCTGTAATGGATTTAATTTTAATTTTCATTAGCAAGAAGAAAAGCAAAACCACTAACATTGGACTATTCTTTTCTTTTTGAAATAGTTATATTGTCAATTCTGGTATGAATTTTATTCTGTAAAATTGTCAAAATACACTTTTCTTTAGACAGCTCTGAAAGAAGTTATACTTAGAAGCTTTTATTTTAGTTCTTAGGAAAATTGCTGAAGAACTTTCCAGGGTTGAAAATAACTCCTACATTTGCCTGAATGCATTTCTATTTGATGCTAATAAGGTTTTAAAGAAAAAGACCAAAAAGAAACCAATACATTTTTCCAGGTATTTTGGGAATGGCTTGTCTTAAAGTAAAAAATGATCTGTGTGACTTTGGTGTCACATCAGATGATAAGAAGAAATAATAGTTAAGGGAACATGTCCTAAACTATCCGATAACTATATGTAAATCAGTGTGCCTACAAATTATGAACAGAGCAAAGGGTTAAATCCAGTCTGCCTCATGGTGGAAGACTGAGCCAGCCCTGATTTGCACACAGCTTTCGCAACAACTGCATGTTTCTGTGCAATGTGCTAATAACTTTTGAAGTACCTTGGTTTCAAAGGGATCTGCTTTGCAGCAGGATGCGGCCCTGGTTTGAGCCGCCAGCTGCTAGAAATCTGTTTCAGATCTGTGCAGATTCCAGGAGTGAAATCCTGCCTGCTCTGGAGCAAAAGATTAGTGCAAGGCTGGATTTCACTCTCTCCCTCCAGTGTTTTTTTTAAGATTTTTCCTTCATGCAGTTGCCACATGTACAGTAATATTTGTATCTTCAATGGCAATGAATTGGTGGCAATGTTTTCAGCATCCCTACGCTGTTTGGTTGACCTTGGTGCTGTTGGAGGAGAAAACTCAAGTGTGCTGGTAGAGACTTCTGCCAGTCTTAGACCCTGAATGATCCCATTACTGCCCAGATAATTGGGTAAAATATCAGTACTGCTGAAAAACAGTGGTTTTGCCACTATCTTTAATGTGTCACTGCATAATCTAGCTTTGTATGCAAGAATTTCAAGCCTATGTTGTGTTTGGTAACATTGATTTATTTGGTACCTATTCGATCTGTATTTGTAATAGTTTATACTCTCTTAAAGAGAAGTTAGCAAAAAAAAAGAAAAAGCAGAGTGGATTCCAGACACTGATCCTGACACTGAGATGTAAATGATAAATCCATTGAGAATTAGAGCCTTAACTCACAGCCAGTGAAATGGGGCGCACACGTTTGCTGCTGTGGAGAAGGGCAGTCCCCCAGCCACGCTGCCTCCTGTACGCTGGCACGGGCATTTGCGTTCCTCTTCATCTTAAGCTTTTTTTAAAATTTATGTCAAATTAAAGTAACTGTGTAATCGTGGTCTTATTCTACTGTTTTGAGACATATTATCTGTTGACTCTGCACAGCTGTTACTTGCTTTGCGACCAGTGATGAACGGTTGCGCTCACTGCATCTGTAAATTTAAATGCTTTTTAGGGCTGTCTCAAAGAACTTTGCAATCATCACTTAAGCCAAATTCTGCAGTGGGAATTTCCAGCTCTTCATGATCTTTCACAGCACCCTTCTAAAAAGTGTGCCTAGAAAAAAGAAAGGAAATTTTTAAAGGATTTTTTTTTTAAATATTAAATGGAAAGAAGTTCAGCAAGCAAGGCGTGGCTCCACAAGGAAAGGTGACTAAAGCCTACGGCGCAGACAGCATCTGAATATCTTAGGATCTAGGCTAACTGCCTCTCCTCAAATAATATTCCTGTAGCATTCATAAATATTAAGGTCATCCTGAGGTAGAACGCTAAGTAAGAATTAGTGACAGGTTTGCAATGTTTTTATTCAGTAATTGGCTTTAAGGTAGTTGTGCAATTCCACGCCCACGCCTGCGGCCGGTCTCTGACATCCCTCGGGAGCATCCCGCGGTCATCCTCACCGTAGCTCCTGATCAACGCGGGCTCAGCCGTGCAGCCCTGGTGCAGACAGCCCGCTGCGAGGGCGCGGGGCTTTGGTTTGGCCGGCGGGCAGTTCTCCGGGCAGGGAAATCAGGGGCTGTGGATGTACGTCTCCAGGGCAGCCTGGCAAGACCAAGGAGGGGCCGGCAGCCAAAGCTTGCTGCGGAGGGAAGAGCAATAACCAGTGAGGGGGAGGAAGGGTTGTACAGCTCCAAGTACAGCACAATCCTGACTTTGGCCATTAAACGTTACGGTAACTAATTATAATTCCTCTTCTTGCCATCTTCAGTTTGATGATAAATGGCATGACAAATCTTTGCTAACTCCCTTAAGCGATAGGTTCCCAGATCCTTCCTGTTCAAGTGTAAGCCCAAAGCTGAAGTTTTCATTTTCCTGGGAACACCTGGATTTGGTTAAATCTTCTGTATGTGCCAGTGAAAACCCGCAGAAAGACAGAGGTGCCTTTTCTGCTATCTTCTGTGGGCTGCTGTATGCTAGGGCGGGAAATTCAAATACTTAACAATAAATGTTTATTACTGTAACATTTAAATATTTGAAAATAATTAAGGGACTCTTTTCATTTCAGTGTTACTTTATTTAACTGTTATTGTTTCTGTGGTTTTTAGATTGCCACATCCTGATCAACAAAATGGTTGGAATTTATTTGGACTTTGTCATTTCTTGAAGTCTGAGGGATAAAAATGGATGCTTATCTCCTGTCAAGCTCCTTGGAGAGTTATGAGGAAATGAGCAATAAAAGGCTCTTTGAGACTCTTTTAACTTTAGTTTATTATCTATTATAGTTACTGATGTGTGGAAACCGACAGAGAAATTTTACATGTTTATAGTTACAAAGACCCTAACAGCTGTAGCTATGAGCTGAGCACTTACAGCTTTTTGAAATGTGTTTTTGTAAATGTAACATTAAATCAGTGTGATTTTGTAAACCAGTCTCCTTAAGAAAATTCCTGAGATGATAATATGTGGGTTGATACACTCGGTCAGGGCTGGTTTGTGGGTACTTGCTTGCTCTGGCTCGTTTTGTAACTCCACCAAGAGAGCAACGCACGATGGGGCAGGATTGGTGATGGCCAAAATGCACGAAGCAGCACTGCATTTCATTTCCCCTTGCTGGATGCTTCTCTGGATGGAAAACTGGGGTGGGGAGACCAAATCGGGGTGAGTCAAGGGCACTCAGCATACTGAAGGGTCCAGGACTGTGAAAACCTCTCTCCCCTCATCAGGACTGGAGGACACGGCAAATGGCTCCACATTTCTTTATCCCTGAGGGAGCCACATCTGGAATTCGCAGAGACTCAGCCCTTGGGGCACTGGCCAAGCCGTGGCCATGGAGAGAGCTTTCTGCCCCCAGGCTGACTGGCTCTTTATTATCATCTCCTGTTCCTCACGGGTCTTTTCATGTAATTTTAGGACAGAAGTACTCTTTTCTACACCTTGTCCTCCTTTCTATGGTTCTCTTCTCATCTGGCTCGGGTGGACTTTTTGCATCTAATCCTACCCACTGGAAATGGTGAAACTAATAAGCCATTTGGATCCAGTGCAAAGGATGGCACACAGAGGACTGTTCTCAGCCTGTACGCATTGCTGATTAATAATACTGCCAAGGGCATACATTAAACCAAATACATCGAGAACGCAGACGTGTCAACTCTTGTCTTTTGCGTAAGAAATTCACTCTTTGGCATCCAGATTGCTGTTCACTACTGCGGTGCCTGTGCCGTCCGCATTTACGCCATTGCAGCCCTCGTGCGAGTGGCTGGCCGGTCTGGAAAGGCTGTTCCTCTGCCAGGGATGTTCCCCGGAGGCGCCCGAATGCCCCTGACATAATCCAGCATGCGGATTTATCCAGCACATGCTTGCATGCCTGTCCCTGACCAAACACGAGTCCCATGCATTGGGATTCCAGTAACTCAAGAAGTCTGAGAGTATGCAGCAGTAAAACAGACGTCAGCCATTCAACTTCCAAAAATTGCATTAAGCCAGAAGAGACAATGTTATTTCTGCAGGTCTGTTTTAAATCAACCCAAATATTATTCTGGAGCCAGAGCTATAATTCAGTAAAACTTGATACAATCTTGGAAAGCTATAGAAAGCATTAGGAAATACCGCTGGGAGTTGAGAGACCTATAGATACTGCAAAAATCTGCAGTTTAAACTGAATAGACATGCCTCTTAAATACTAATCGAGGCACGCTGCAGAGGATGATGCGTTACCTTTTCAACCGAAATCCTTAAAATTCAGAAGGCTTTGTCTGCACGTAAAAGCTGAACCATTTTCCTCATGCTACTCATAGCTGAAATATAGCATATGAATGTATAGGAAAGATACATCCATACTGCCATGGAAGCTGGCTAAGTGGTATTGCTGATTGCCGTACTTTGATGATCGTTTAGGCTACCAGTAAGGCTGACTTCCAGGATCGCCAGCTCTGCGGAGGAGTTCTGAGTTTGAAGGGGTAAGGTGCAAGAGAGAGGTCTGCCCTCCCTTCAGGGCTGCCGCCGCTCTTTCTGGGCAGAGGCTCTAAGGAGCAAAGATTAAAATCATTGGTGGCATTTTTGATGAAATGTTACATTTTTGGATTGGCTTTGCTTCCTCTGTAATTTTCCTTAAACAGAACATCGATAGCTACGTTCTGTACATTTTGCACAAATATGAAATGAGTTTCACCACACGTTTTACTTGAGAGGGAAGGTAGCTGATGCACAAAAGTGAAATGACTTGGCTTGTGAGAAAGTCTGGTTTAGAGCTAGCAATGGAAAACACCAGAGCTATTTCCCACCTCTTCTGCATACATTTCTCTGTTGTGTTTCTGCCTAAATAAGAAAGGTAAAAATATAAAATAAAGCGTGAAAATTTCTAGTGATACTCACTTCATAGCTTCTTTCATACAGACTGAAGATCACTTATGGGTAAGATAACCTTCTGGTGAATGCATTGGTTTCATTGAAACATCAGGATGATATTATTGTTGCTTTAGGCTCCATATTTTTATCATTAAAAACACAGATCTAGACATTACACATTTTTGGCCTTTTTACCAAATACTGTAATATTATGATTAGATACAGAGCAGGCTTAATGTTTTTGAGGAATTGGTATTGTTATCTTTCTTTTCCTCGTCAGTTTTTTACAATGCTGATGTGACTTTTTCTCTGATTAACTCTTTTAAGATATACAGTGGTGTTGGTCAGAGTATTTCCATCAAGACTTTTTGGACAGAAAATGGCCTCTGATGATATGAGACTTTCAATGTTTGAATTAGTTATGGCTTTTAAAAACAAAATATTAACGTATTTGAAATAAATTCATGAGCCATACTTGCTGAAGAAACCCAAAAACTGTTCACATAAGAAGTAGAAAGAACTAAATCTGTGTAGGAATATCTCCTGAAAATGGCAGTGAAATTTTAATCCGTCCTAGTACTGACTTCAACTTCCATGATATTATTTCCTAGAATCTGGATCCCTTGGGTTCATGTTGTACCGGTGGAGGTTCTGGCACTGAATCTAGTGAAGTTATCATCCAGACCTTGCCCTGAGCCGGGAAACATGATGCATATTTTTACTGTGACTACCAAGAGCTGTCTAAAATGGTTTCTATGGAAGTGTTTAAGACAAACTAAGGATAACAGACTCTTGGCAATGGCCAGAGCCGTCTTGCCCCATATTATTTGCAAAGCACCACTGATATCAGAAAATATCATTGACATCAGAAAATATAATTGTTATAAGAAAAATGTCATTGTTATAAGAAAAATGATTGATGTAGGACTTAAAAATTCCACAGATTTCAATGTTGCAGTGATATTTCAAAGAAAGAATTTTACGGAAAATTAACTTGCCCGATTAATTCTAAGAAATGTGTTTTTCTTAAGAGTGCTGAATAAGATGGTATGAAGAGTTCTGGAGGTTTTTCATGCCCAGGAGTTGATAGTACCTCTGTGTAAATAACCTTATCAAAAAAAGTCTAACGCATAACTTTTGCTGCTTGCCTTTCTCCTCAGGTTTGCCAATTTGTCGTGTCTGTCAACGGCCTCAACGTTCTCCACGTGGATTACAGGACAGTGAGCAACCTCATCCTGACCGGCCCTCGAACGATTGTGATGGAAGTGATGGAAGAAATAGAGTCCTGAGAAGGAAAAACCTCTTCCTGGACATTTTTGTGACAGAAATAGCAACGGCCATGGAGCGGCATGACACAAGGAGGCAGAACGTTGCTGTGTCTAAATAGATCATTTTGCTTTTAGGGGAGGGGGGCTCTCTTTCATTTAACAATAATAGCACTGGTGATTATGCTAAGAAGCAAACAATAGATACCAGCATATTTTCACTAAGGACTTTTCTTTGCCCGACGGAGACAAGGTTAAGGCCTTTAGGTTGTCTGTCCAGCCATGTCTGCATCAGTCAGAATGGTTTCCCACCTAAGAGGCCATGCAGACTTCCTCACAGTCCACCACTGGATCAAAGCACTTCAGGAGGTGAAAGAACCAAATACTGTGGGGTCAGGATGTCACAGACGGTTTGCATGACATATTTAAATTGGTAAACATCCTCCTGGTGTCCAGCTTTGTCCCAGGATCATGTGCTGCTGCAGTTGCTCTCTCCTTGGGCCGAGGGACGGCTGACTGAATGCTGGCTTGATTGCAATCAAACACAAGCGAACTGCAAATGCATGAAAAAAAGGTGATCATTCTCTGTAGGGAATACTGTGGTATGAATGTTTGGGTTTGACCGAATACACAGTTTATTCTAGAAAGAAAAATGTAAGACTGTCTAGAAAGAAAAATGTAAAACTGTAAGACAAATGGAAAAGCCTGTGGTACTTGTGCAAAATCTGGCCTTTGAAAATTTGTTTAGATGCCTACGTACTGGTTTAGGTGCTCAAATATAAAATCTTGATTTTTTTTTCCTTTTCTGGAAAGGAAAGGTGTCTCAGTCTTGTTTGTCACCTTGGAGAAATTTTGGACACCTTTATTCCTAGAAGAAAAATATTTGGTGGGTTGAAGTGGGAAATTCACAGTGTTAGCATTAGCAATGACACATCCAGATGCTCCAGTAGAGAAAGTACACTTCAAATTGAAGCAATGTACTTGAATGTACATTAAGCTTGTTAGCACTTTCCAATCATCAAATGTTTTGCAAACTACAGACTTGCCACATGAGTTGCATTTGACACTATTACTAATAAAACATTGTATTTAACTGACTCTTACTCTTTTTCAAACAGTAGGATTTCTTCGTTGATGAATTCATGAAACAAATCTTTTTAAAAAATGCATATACAAATGCCATATTCTTCTGAGTTAGGTGACTCCTCAGCTCGATGGTAATTGGAGTGCATGGGTTTTCTTTGATCTTTGAACTGAGTACATATATCCTTGTCCACAAAATGATAAATATATATTGCAGACTTTCTCTGCTGTCTAAATTTTACAATTAAAGCTTGACTTACTTTCTGTATGAGCATACCACAAATCCTTCAGTTATGGGGTGGGGAAAGTATTTTTTCCTCAAATAATTTTGAAATATGTTTTATATTAAAAATTGTTCTCACTAAATACATTGCTCTTGCAGTATGTTTTTCACTCAAGCACTTTTACATCAGAGATACAGCAAGTCTTCAAAATCACATACGCCTGCAGCTTTGTAGGTAGAAGTCCATGTGTTCTTTGTTTCTCATATAGCATATCCGTGGTTGATTTTTCACCATGAAAACTTCCCATATTCCACTAATATGCAGCAGTGCAGGGAGGTCTAAAACTGCAACCGCTAACTTGGTACTAACTAGGCAGAAAAGTGTTTGGAAGATGCTTCCAAAGTGTCATTTAGTATGACAGCTGTTTATCCCTGTTGTACCCCCCAAAATTTTGGTACACATTTATAACACATAGGAGATCATATTCTAGGCTTAATCTAAAATAAATAGTTCAGCACATAGTATTATATGAGATTGTAACAACTGTCGATGGTATCCACTAAGAACGGTTGGAAAAAATCCTGCTGTCCCAGAAATGTGTCAGTATGCTATAGGTTTTTGATTTTGTGAATTCAGGACTGCTTCCCCAAATACTTCTGTTTTCTTTTCTTTTTTGCCCGGGTTGTTTTGGTGGCTTGGTTGGTAGATACTTCATACCACTTTAAAATATAAATTCTACATGTGAGGTTAGGTTAAATATTAAAATGTGAAGGATTTTCTTAGCAAAATGCTAATGATTCTCTCTAATGCCATCATGGATTCTTCTGTCTTACATCTCTTGCCTTAGTTAATATTCTGCTACAAGTTCCCCGTAGCTTACAGATAATTAAGAAACTGGGTCAGAATTTAGCTTAATAATGCATTACAGAGTGCACTTTAGACTTGAGCAAAAAGAGTGGGGATGGGGGCAGGGAGAAATCTGTGCATATCATTATGTTACAGATTGGAGATGGCATTTTCATTTGCAAGATACATTAGTCTCTGTCACAATTTGAACACCATTACTTGCCTGCTGTTTAATGGGGATTTCCATATTGTGGTCTCAACTTGATTGGCAGTCTGGAATTTAATTAATTCTTTCCCTCTTCAATGTGACAAAGGTATTCAAATTATCTCCGCAGTGAAATTTTGTATTTTGGAAAAAAGGGTGCAAAGTTAACAATTAAGCTATAAAATGTATCACTTCTAATTAAATTGCAGTTTGTCTGCACATAGTGATACATACCCTCCGAGACATCCCATGGGAGCCAGTGTCAAACTCTCATGCACTTCAGAGGGCACAGAATTTTGAATATAATAGAGCACCTTGCTTCCTGCAAAGTAGCAGGGGAAATGTAAGATTATTCACAGAAGTGAGGCACTTAAGAGATGCATGACTATCACAGTGTGGACTGAAGCAAGAAACCAGAAAGGAAAAAAACCCTGGCATCAGCAGTAATAACTTCGTTAAAAAGATAGGCATTTTAGTAAGACTTGCTCTCTTATGTGATTGTATTTTTGGTTACTGTAGATCTTGTGAGATCCTCTAATAAATCTTTATGCCTTAATAACACAGATTAGTGCCACTCCTCTGCACATGTACATTTGCAAGTCATTTATAGAACATCTTCAAGCAATATAATGGTTAATTACATTCAACTAGCAGTTAAGCTAATTGGAGCATTAATTCAGTGGCATATTTCTCCTATCTTTCTTCTGTCATATTTCCTGCAAGATACATAATTTTGATTAGCTTTATCAAGATCAAATACCATGTGCATACTATTGAACACCACTGGTTCCACAGCTAGTCCCATGGAAGGCATTTCACTCATGAAACAATGCAGTAATCCACTTCAAGTGTATCGGAATTTGATCATCTGCATTTTAGGTCTCCATAGAAGCTGAAAATAAAATTGTCAGCATCGAAAAGACTATAGTGGTGTCACAGCAGCATCTGCAATACCAGTGGGTCTGTCCAACTACCCTCTTCTATGAGATTATCTTCAGGAAGAGGTTTGGGAGGAAAAAGTAATGCAGAAGGAATGTTTGTCTTGATATTTTCTTCCTTTTCTGGTTATATCCTCACTAATAATTATAGAGTGCTAGGAATGTGTCAAATTTTTGACACTGTCCCACAATTACTGGTTTAACGGTCAGCATGTCCCCTTAGCATGGTCTAGACGTTGAGAAAATTGCCCAGGTGTAGTTCAGCTAATACCATGAGATCAGAATTTGGGCATAGGGATGCAGGCTGTGTTGTGCCACTTGGCCTTAGGACCAGAGAACGGTCCCAGTACCGATTTGATGTACTAACATAGACATGGCCAAAGAAAGTAGTCTGAGGATTAGGAAGAAGAAGAAGGAGTGACTGACTTCTTTCTTCATCTGCACTGACAGCTGTGATGCATGGAGGTTTCCTTTTCCCTGTGGATGGAGACAGAATGATCGGATTATGGGGTAACGCTCTAACAATTTCAGATAACATCGGGAATGAAACACTATTTTTTTAATGTTAATTTTGCTAAATAAGACTTATGCTAATTTTAGAGACAGGAAAAACTGAGACAATATGGTTTGCAAAAATGTTTGCCTAATGCAAGACAGGCTGAGAAATCAATTGTTGCAATTATGATTTTCTTCCCAGTGTATAATTAGAACTAGACCACTTGTGTAAGTGAAAAAGCATGTGTATGTCACATGTATAAGTAAAGCTAGACCACACCACTCTTCAAAGAAAGTGAGAGAACTTCTAACCTTTTACAGTAGAATTGCCATTAAAGGTTTCCATAAATCACAATTTTTAAATTTGTCTTTCTTTATCTGGTGAGTGATGTGGCTTATATTTTTCACGTACATGTGTTATTTATAAAACAGAAATAGTAACTGCCAATGTAATAATTCCTGTTGTATACACACAGTGCAGATAAAAATACCATTGATGTTCCAGAGAAGCCGAGTGATTTTAAACCATTAGATTTCTCTACAAACTTGTACATAAATAAATAGTTACACATTCATTTTTAAACTGAGCCATTAAAGCAAGAGATAATCTAAGAATGTCAAAGAACATCACAGGACTCGATACAAGGAATTTATACTATAAAGACAGTGTTTCACATATAGATACTTAGTCTTTATACTTGCAATTCCTCAGGAAAATTCGGAAATATTCAGAAGGGAATAGCTATAACTGTCAAACTGACTGTCCTCTAGAAAAATGGCTGTTGTTTTGCAGTTAGGTATCCATTCTCATACTGTCCATGGGAGCTGTGCATTTCCAGTACTGTTGAAACTCCAGTTGCATAAGCACATGCTTAAAATTAAATGCTTAGTTTCGAGAGGACGCGCTTGAAGGAGGCACTGCAGGCTAGGTACCACAAATTGTTGTATTGCCTTTTATATAAAAATGCTGCCGTACACGCATACCTTTCCCATCCTACGTCACCGTAGCTCTCATTGAACTTAGAGTACCACAGTTGCCGACTGGCATGGCCTCGTCAAAGAATAATCGTCATTTCTTTTCAGAATTTGCAAGTGATTAGAGCCATAGGAAATTATCTTCTTTTTATGTGTAGCTTCTTGCTTCTGTTCCTAAGGCGCTTCTACCCAGAGACCTCTACAAAATAGTTTCTAGAGTACGGTGTGTGGACAGCTAGTGGTTTGCAGGCCACTTCAAAGAGGTGTTACATAGCTCCCGAGCAGCTGAACACCTCCTCCACGGGGAGATGCTCCCGCTGCTGCATGCGCCCAAGCAGACCACGCTGGGGAACACCGCTGTAAAGGACAGCCCTGGCCCACCAGACTGTTTTGCCTCTACCAGTGATTTATGGACATATTCTGGGTTTTTTCCGATTCTTCTGCTCCTTTTGCCACATAGTTAAAATGGTCCTGTTTCCTGCTTCCAGCTCAAAAATTGGTTCTTGAAGGTCTTGGTGGCTGCTTTCTTTGTCATTTTTACTAGTCTGGTTTTGAGTGGCTCTTTATCATGATCATCTTCACCAGCTTTTCATAAATTAGCAGTGCTCATTTAGCAAGCCTGAGATTTCAAGGAAAATGGTGAACTGGCTGCTGCTTTACTATCAAATGATAACTAACATACAAACAAAGCCTTGAGGTAAGAGAACAAAATAAGACAAAGTTACCATAATGATGGAATAAAACTCATTCAAGGTATTAAATACCACCACACCTACTCTTAACAAAGCTTCATATGGTTCGTAACACTGTATGGGCCATAGCTTTCGTGGACTTTCTCAGGTTACGGAATGAAAAGATGAGACCTCTAAAGAAGAGTGTCATTTTCCTCCCGTCCTCTGGATGAGCTACCACAGACCCTCTGCTCCTTCCCTCCGTCGCGCCCCGGCTGGAGCACAGCCTCCCAACCATAGCTGGGCTTAGAACCAGATAAACTCATGTCTTCACTCCAAACTATAAATGACTGGAGTATTGAATCATTAGGATTTATGTTTTCCTCTTCAGGTTTTAGAGTTTCTTGTATTAAACAGAAAAAAAAATATATTTTTCTCCCTCTATTCTATGCTTTTCCAATTAGGAAATGCTTCTTTTTCCCCCCTCATGTGTACAGTGGAACTTGTGATGAACAGAAATCATACTTTTCTGTTTGTACCCAAGCATAACTCAGGGAATACTTGTTCTTACCTGCACTCCTCAGGCAAACCTCCACTGAGTCTCCCTGGAAAATTTTACCTGAGCAAAACCTGCAATATGATGCCTATTACTAGATTGTGGCTGGAAAACACATAGTATGTACAAACCATTAGTTTTTGCAAAAGAAAAGTCAAGATAGCTTGTTTTAAAATTCTTGTTGATGGTTTTAAATTAGAAGCAAAATGAGTGTTGAACCCAGAAAAGCATCCATCAGGCAGGTGTGGTGATAGGGTGTAGTATGGAAAGGTCCTGTCCCGTTATGTTTCTTAATAGCAGCACAGAGGAGAAAACTATTACACTTTTGTGACTAAATTTACAATTTACATTCTTAACCCTGTCTTCTCAGTAAGAACAAAGTTGTAATTAATACGTTTGCATTTCAGAACATTCAAGCATAAAATGCACTAGATAAGAACATCGTAAAGATATATGTTTGTGAAGTATTTCAGTTTCAAATGTAACAAGCTACCCGAACAAAAGATTTCCTTTAAAGAAACAATTTTCATTTACATTGTGAAGTAATTAAAACTTTTTTCATATCTTCAATTTCTAAAATCTTTATATATGTGCAAACACTGCATGTATCAACTAAAAACAAATACACAGGCAGATAAGCAGGCTTGACTGAACAACTGCTTTGTCAATGGAGTCCAGCAACGGGGCTAAACCGAGCTCTCCACGTTTATTAGCAAAAGTTTAATTAAGCGTGACATTGAGCAAAGCCTGGGAAATATTAAGTGATTCCACTCGGAAGAAGTGCTTAGTAGTTTGCAGGATAGGGAATCTATTTAATTTCTGTTCTCAAAGTGCCCTAACAGCCTTGCTTTACCTGCAAAGTATTTCTAGAAACAAGATAAGATTTTATTAAAACTCATTTAAATATGGCGGGTGGAACTGACTAACTTTTATGGGTTAACTTAGAAAGGAAGAAACATGAAAATATTTAAGATCTTAATGTTACATTTTCCTGTTGCCTGTTTTGTTTTATAAGCATAGTCAGCTCAACTGCTTTTTGAAGATATCATACTGCACCCTTTTGTTTGTTACTGCAGTTTGGGATGTGTGTGTGCTTTGTTTGTTTTGCCAGAATCAACAAGATCCTGTTGGAATATTAAAAAAAAAAAATCAGTATTTCATTTTCCATTACACTCCAGCAGGCAAATTGCCTGTTACAAAATATGCTTAAAAGCCACATTTACAAAAGGGTGCTGAGTTACCCTCTTAAATGTTCGATTTTCATGATAAAATATGTATTACACTTTTAAAATTTTGTTTCATTACCCACTATTACCCACAGTATCTGCATGACTGTATTATTGTTCACTCTCCTAACAGAGTATTTTCCGAGGGTTATTGATTCACCTTCCTTACAGCAGCATCAGTATTCCATTCCAGAGACCATTCAAATATAAATCCCCTTGACCTCGTCTCCTACATAGTCACAGAAAAAAAATCTTGTCTTCTGGTTCAGTTGGAAATTGTATTTGGAAGATGAAGGCACAGAAAACATTTACCTTAACTCTCGCTGATTACTGTTTCTTTTGCAAAAAACCAGACAATGCTGTCTTAATGTGCGGAGCTTCAGGAAGGCATGTAACACAGGAATAAAAATTTTATAATTAAGGTCAAATTGTCCACATTTTGAAGGCTCTTTGATGATACCATTTTCCAGTAGTTATCGAGATTAACTCCTAACAATGGGCTTTTAATTGCAAAGATGACCTTTGGCACGCGGGCTAATGCAATGCTCTTTTCCCCGATCTGCAGATAATCTGAAAAAGCATCGCAGCAGGGTGATGGCATCTACTTCTACTTATCTAATTGGAATCTGAACTCAGAAACCAAGGGCTTGGTTCTGTTGCATACACACAGATGTTGAGTGCCAGCAAAGATGCTTTAGGGTATTTGAGACATTCTTATGGGACGGAGAGGACCTACGGGGAAGCCCATGCCCCTTGAAATCACATCTAGAGACTAAGTCCCAGAGGATGTCTTAAATACTGTAGGATACTCCAAATGACACTAGACCCCTACGTGTGAACAACTGAACGACATCCCTAATAACCAGCACTTAATATCAGCTAATTCAACTGTCTTACAGCTGGTAATTTCACTGGAGGTACCCAGCTGTACATTCAATCAGCGCTGTTGATGGGAAAGAACTTCCTGGCTACCCAGCCAATTCTCCGAGAAGTCATGCAATTATATCGTGCAGAACTGACTGTGATCATGTGCTATTATTAAATGTCCCAAGAAATGCATCTCCTTTTCCTTTCCTCTGATGCTTTTTGTCAAGATGCAAAGTGGCCTCTCACCCAAGGACAGCTTTGTTTCCGAATTGTCTGTCTCCAGTCAAGGGGACCAGAGCCATTTGTCAGTTGAGCTGTAATCCGTATGTAGAAATGATCATACATAATCACTCTCTGCATGTTTCAGCAGACGCTTCCTGCTTTTTGGCTGTTACTGTTTTTAAGTTGTCCTGAAAAGTACTAATTTCACCCGAGGAGTCACAGCAAGACAGCAACCTGCTCCCATTAGGGCAATGAGATCGTAAGAAGGTGTAGCAGCTACTGCAGCCACAGCAGATGAGACCAGACGCAGCAGCAGCTGAGTATTTCCACTTAAACCTGAGGTTTATTCCACTGCTTGCAATATGACAGGTTGTCCTGGTTTCAGCTGAGATGATAGAGTTTATTTTCTTTATAGTGGCTGGTATGGGGCTATGTTTTGGATTTGTGCTGAAGACAGTGTTGATAACACAGGGATGTTTTAGTTGTTGCTGCACTAGTCAAGGACTTTTCAGCTTCCCATGCTCTGCCAGGTGCAGAAGAGGCTGGGAGGGGGCACAGCCAGGATCGTTGATCCAAACTACCCAAAGGGCTATTCCATACCATATGGCGTCATGCTCAGTATATAAAGCTGGGGAAGAAGGAAGGGGGACGTTTGGAGTGATGGCGTTTGTCTTACCAAGTAACCATTACACGTGATGGAGCCCTGCTTTCCTGGAGATGGCCGAACACCTGGCTGCCCATGGGAAGTAGTGAATTAATTCCTTGCTTTGCTTTGCTTGCGTGTGCGGCTTTTGCTTTACCTATTAAACTGTTTTTATCTCAACCCTCGAGTTTTCTTACTTTTACTCTTCCGATTCTCTCCCCCATCCCACCGAGGGGGAGTGAGCGAGCGGCTGCGTGGTGCTTAGCTGTTGGCTGGGGTTAAACCACGACACAGGTATTGTAGCTCTCAGGTGTCCTGAAGTATTTATATACCTCCCGTACGCTTCAGTGCAGGCTCTCCCTGCTATGTCCCTTGCACCACAGTCGGTCATGTATCTCAGTATTTGAAGTCTCAGCTCTTGGTACAAGGGTAGGTTCTGCTCCCCCCCGTAGCAGAAGGGGGACCGAGGCAGCATCCAAAACCAAATGAGGAATTCAAAGTGAAACTTATAGAGAATTTAGGTGCTGAAATTAAAAAAAAGTCCATCAAAAATACCTGTTAACCCACATAGGTGTTTAGAGGGCCATCAGTATTGAAGAGCTCACCAGTAGTTACCCAGCATGCTGTGACTGTATGCCTTACTAGTTGGCTTATACATCTTCATGTTCAATAGGTTTTACAACTGGCAGCACATCCTCAGGCCCCCCACTCCCACATCCACCATTCTCCTTGTGTCACCAGATGAGCTCCTAGATCCACAGTAGAGAAGGTAACACCCACACAGGCAACCTGGATACCTAAAGTCATCTAGGAAGCCTGTGGAGAAGCAGAGCTGAAACTTGCTCTCTCAAGACCCTGGTTGGTTTGCTGCCCAGTGGACAACGCTTCTACTCCACAGACTTCAGAGGGGAAGCAAGGCACACACCCTCTAATGCAGAAAGACAGCAGTCCCCTGTATCGACTGCAACCCACGGGCTTTGTAGCTTGGAAAAATATTACCCTTTATGTACGTGGGAGTTTGACCCTGGCTGGATGCCAGGTGCCCACCAAAGCCACTCTATCAGTCCCCTTCCTCAGCTGGACAGGGGAGAGAACATATAACAAAAGGCTCATGGGTCGAGATAAGGACAGGGAGATCATCCAGCAGTTACCACACCATGGGCAAAACAGACTCCACTTGGGGAAAATTAGCTTAATTTATTACCAATCAAATCAGAGTAGGGTAATGAGAAATAAAACCAAATCTTAAAACACCTTCCCTCCACCCCTCCCTTCTTCCCAAGCTTAACTTTACTCCTGATTTCTCTACCTCCTCCTCCCCAGCAGTACAGGGGGACAGGGAATGGGGGTTGTGGTCAGTTCATCACACGTTGTCTCTGCCGCTCCTTCCTCCTCACACTCTTCCCCTGCTCCAGTGTGGGGTCCCTCCCACGGGAGACAGTCCTGCGTGAACTTCTCCAATGTGAGCCCTTCCCACGGGCTGCAGTTCTTCACAAACTGCTCCAGTGTGGGTCCCTTCCATGGGGTGCAGTCCTTCAGGAACAGACTGCTCCAGCATGGGTCCCCCACAGGGTCACAAGTCCTGCCAGCAAACCTGCTCCAGCGTGGGCTCCTCTCTCCATGGGTCCACAGGTTCTGCCAGGAGCCTGCTCCACTATGGGCTTCCCATAGGGTCACAGCCTACTTCAGGCAACCTGCTCTGGTGTGGGGTCCTCCATGGGCTGCAGGGGGAGATCTGCTCCACCATTAACCTCCATAGGCTGCAGGTGGAGATCTGCTCCACTGTTAACTCCATGGGCTGCAGGTGGAGATCTGCTCCACCGTTAACCTCCATGGGCTGCAGGGGACAGCCTGCCTCACCATGGCCTTCACCATGGGCTGCAGGGGAACCTCTGCTCCAGTGCCTGGAGCACCTCCTTGCCCTCCTTCTTCACTGACCTTGGTGTCTGCAGAGCTGTTTTTCTCACATATTCTTACTCCTCTCGCCGGCTGCAGTTTCTCTTGTGCAGTTTTTTTCTCCCCTTCCTAAATAGATTATCACAGAGGCACTACCACTGTCACTGGTGGGCTCAGCCTTGGCCAGCGGTGGGTCCGTCTTGGAGCTGGCTGGCACTGGCTCTATCGGACATGGGGGAAGCTTCTAGCAGCTTCTCACAGAAGCGACTCCTGTAGCCCCCCCCCCCCAGCCTTGCCACGCAAACCCAATACAGTGTATTTTGAATATTCCTTAGCCATAAATGTGTTATTTGCAACCCCATATGTTCAGTTTTGGCAGGCTCTTGTCACCCATGTGCCAGATACCCGTCATGTGCAGTCAACCTGCAAGCTCCTCAGCTCCACGGTCCTCTCCAAGCTCCTCTCCAAGTTGCCCTTCCTCCCAACCTTTCCGCGGGAGAGGCTCCCTCTGCAGCAAGCCTCGGTGCCAAACTCCGCGGGCTGCCAGCTGAGCTTGCTGAGGGCTGGATCAGGCCCTGGTCCCCGGGCGGGTGGGAGGATGTGGAGGCCAAACGGCAGGCTGCCTTGCGCAACCAGCCCTGCGCTGTGCAGCGAGACCCATGTTTACCCAAGCAAAGCCACGAAAACAGTCCGCGGTTCGTAGAGAAGCCCGTCGTACAAAACACCCTCGATAGCACCTTCAGTTCAGGGCTTGGTTTGTCCGGCACGTTGTTGCTTATCACGAAAAAGCAAGCATCAGGAAGCCCACAGGCTTGTCAAAGGAATAACATCATAGCTAAATAATGAATATTGCTACAGATCATCTAATATTTTCAGTAAAATAGCGTAAGTGGGAATTTGTAAGTAAATATGACAGGTTAACATCCTTTGAACTATGACAACTGTAATATGTGGGTTTTGCTCATGTAAAAAGACTGTGACTTATGAAGAGTTCAGATGTTTAATTTTACCTCCATCAATAATTCTAATTTTATTACTGACATTAATCACATAGAGAAAGCCATATAAATCTTACACGCTCGCTAGGCAAGTGAAGAAAATTAACACAGTTTAACAAATCGTGTTGAAAATTCTTTGAGAATGCAGTTAGGCAAATGACAATAGTGAATATAAATATTTATGGTGAGCTTCTGTTTTATTTATCCACTTGAAAATCAGGAATAATTCCATTAACTGTACGAAAATGACACTTGACTACAAGAGTAGAAGCAAAATTACAGTCTGACCTTTTATTGGCAGGTTGATTTTAACAGCAGAACGATAAAAGACAACTCATATTTAGGAAATTATTTTGTAAGTCTCAACTGGACTTGCCCACCAAATGCAGCCTTGGGTTAATATGAAATATTATTCAATGTGAGAAGCATGAATTTGACTGTGATGATTCTCTAAATCACTCTAGAAAAAAAAGACCACAAAAGAGAGAGCGGATGCTCATTGTGACTACTGCCAATACAAAATTATGCTGGTCCACTGAATAACCTTATTCAGGTGGTTATTCAGCATCACTAAAGCACCAAGTCTTGTTCAGGCGCTTATTTTAATGGGTCACTTTAAGTGTGGCACACTAGGCTCTCACCTAATCCTGCGAACACAGAAATAAATCATGGCACTGCACTCTTAAGGTGTTCATCTGTTTGTTCCTCTGTTCAGAAAATTTTATCTACCATGAAATATTTTGTAAGTTTTATGAGGAAAATTTTTGAAAATGAACAGGATGTACATAGTAATCTGAACTTACTTACCCTGTCTTGTGGTTGTAATACTTTCTGAACATGGCGAAGGCCATGGGTGGAATTTTTTTTAAAAGATAAAATATATGAGGAATGTAGCACACTGGAGAAACAAAGCTGTTCTTCACTTTTTCCAGTTATTTCTTTTTTTCTTTAGAGTGCAGGCAATAAGTACCCAAGTTTTTAAAACTATCAGCAGATATAATGCAAAGAAAATGAACTTCAGACTGTAGGGAAGGGCAGAAACATGATTTTGGGAAATGTACCTTCATGCTTGACAGTTGATGTCAGTAACAAAATGCATCATTACTGCCTCTTCCTCTTTTACTGATACAGTACAGAAGCAGCTAATGGACAGACATCTGGATGGCTCTGCATGACCTGGTGGAGAACTGCTCAGGGAGAGCTGAGCCTGAAGCTTACTGAATTTCAAAGGTGCTTCTAGTTCTCTTTGAAATAAGCTGATCCTATCCTCCTTCTTCCCTACCAATGAGTTTCGCTCTTGATTTTAATGGAATACAGTCAAATCCCAATCAAGTTGCTTTTATCCTTACATAGATTCAACTCCTCAATCAAGTTGCTTTTATCCTTACATAGATTCAACTCCTCATTGTAGACTCCTACAGTTTGCATATCTTAGGTCCAGTGAAGAATTCTTTTACTGAGGAAGGCTCGTTGCCCCAAAACCCCACGCCCCTCCTATTCAGCTTCCCAGGTAGGCTTTCCAGGCTGGCAGTCTGAACAGTGATGGAGAGCAGGGAAGATGGGAGGGGGAGCTTTCCAAAGATTAATGTCAGTCAAAGAATAGTCTGACTTCCCCATGGAGAGTTACCTGTGCTATCTGGGAGATGGAGAGGCAGTTATTCCTTTGGCTGGCAGCAGGAAAAAAGAATTGAACAGGACAGAATAGGAACATGATCCATCTTGATTTAATTGATCTGCTGTCTGTGTCTGTACTCAGTCTCTTACACAGGCTAATATTAGTGCTAACGAACCAGCATATGCAGAAGCAATACGAACATCCGGTTTGTTACTACAAGGACTCACATGCTCGATTCTCAGTGCAAAAGCATTCAAGGCTTCCAGATTTTAAGGACTGATTCTTCAAGTCAAACCTTGCTAATATTTGAAGGGACAGATTGGCTGACGTCCCAAACAGCAGTAACTCCTTTCCATGTGCTGAATTATTGTTGTTGTTGTTATTATTATTATCATTATTATTATTATCAACATTGTGAAATGCCCAGTGGCCTGAAGCAGATGTTTTGGCTATTCTTCCAAGACTGCAAACCTTGGGACAGAGGATTTGTTTGTGCTAGGCAGTGAAGAACATCTACTACTCCACCAGTGTCTCTGAAGATTGCGCTGTAAGAAACATTGTGCTCTTCAAAGCTTTATTTGCCTCAGGGCCCTGTTGTAATCTGACTTGCCTTAAGCACTGTGCTAATTTAAAGAGGCCCTGGACAAGCTTTTTTTTGTGAAGCTTAAGGTAAAGAATAGTACTGCGGCCAGTGCCAATATTACAAGAACATTTAAACTAGCATTTATGAAGGATGCCACCAGTAAATTAAAGATTGCAATAGGGCCCGAACAGTGGTAATCTAAAGGAAACAGCAAAAAAAGAGATGACATGCGGATTACAGTACTTTGTCAAAAAGCCTGAGATGAACAGTTACTACAGTTAAATGAATAAATACTGGAAAATGGAGTAGCATCATAGATGGAGTGTTGCTGAATGTCCTATTTTTGCCTGGGTTTTGTGAAGAACGTGGATGGAGGTGATGTTCAGTGCAAGACCCAGATGCTGCAAAAACTTGCACAACTGCATAAAATACAGTCTCGGGGGGGGGGGGGGGGGGGGGGGGGGGGGGGAGGCTAACCCAAAAGCTTTTGAGATATTATCTGCTTTTTGTGGTTGTAGACTACTGCCTCCCCTTTTTACAGCTTTCACATTCTTTGTCACAATACGCTATAATTCTTTAAGTCATCAGATCAATTGCTTTGGAGCATTACTGCTGGCTATTTGTTTAAGGCTAGTATATACACTTTCTTTCCTCCTGTGTAACTTCCTGTTATTTTTGGCTTTATATTTAAGGCATTTAAGTCATGTTCAATGGGAAGTCTCCAAGCACTTCCTGGGTGCATATGCGACACAGAGAGCTAGTTCTGCAACACATGCAGAGCGGAACCAAAACTTTGCCTCCTTCTTCTCTTTATCCTAACAATTCTTGGCAAATCTTGAGAGAGAAAATGGCCATCTCAGTCTTAGGGACAGCTCACTGACAACAGTCGCACATACTCTTGCAGTGTAGGTACCACTCTATGACTTTAGCAGTAATCCTCAGCAGCACTGCAGTCCATCCCATGGTAGCACCTTCTCTGTAGAGGAGCTTTATTTGAGTTGGCTTTGCCTGAGTGGAACCCTTCTGCACAGAAGCTGAGTAATACAGGTCTTTACAGCTGATCATTTCTTGACTCTCTTACAATGTAGATCAAAGCACGGGAACTATTGAAGTGAGTTTTTTTAGCAGACATAGTACTTGAATTTGGATACACAGAATCTAGAAAGATAGGTTTGTTAATACACAAGAGATTTTTGTCCAAGACTGCCCCCCTCTGTTACTGCTTCACAGCTGAAAAAAAATGTTTAAAACGGATGTAAATTCTTTGTCTCATACCTGATAAAGTGAGATTTCCAGTATACTGATTTTTAATATTGATATTTATTGGAAAAATTAACTGACAGTTATTTCAGCTGCTTAAATTCCCCTGAAGTATAAAAATGGAAGGCATAGTGAATGTCTTCAGTGAGTATTTGAGCTGTAATTTTATTGAGCTGTTTGCAACAAATAAAATATTCCTATTTCTCTTGGCTTTCTCCATTCACATTTTGTATAAAATTACTCTGAAACACAGGCTATGATTTTTTAACAATAATAGCTTTTTCTTCGGCAAACACAAATTGCAGTACCATTTCTGTTTCATAAAATTTCTGCTAAGGTCAATTCAATACTTTATTTGGGGAAAGCTAACTTTATATGTTTAATGTATGCTTAAATAAATATGGGAAAACTGAGTCTGTTCTTGAAAATTTCTGTTGTAATGCTTAAAAATGTATAGGGGAACAAAGCACCCATCTCTGAATCTCGTCATCCACTTCAAATCCCTTTAAACAAAAGCAGCAAAGAGAATCAGGATGTTTAAAACTGAGCAAAGGAAACAGTTTAGATGAATAAAATTTGTGAGCAATATAAACTGCTGTCTTAAAGGAGAGTTTTGTTCAGGTGTTTATTCAGTGGCAAAAAAACCTTGTGCGTTGTCATGCGATATTATTCTAGGATACAACTCTGTAATTGTTTTTCAGAGTCTGATGAACAGACATGCTTTTCTAAAAATTGCAAATTAGAAAACCTGAAAATTCATAGTTTTGCATTAATTGACAAGCTGGAAAAATCAATCATTGGACAGCATTTAACAAATCTTGCTCCTCTTGTCAAGAATTTTACTCTCATGGACACACGTACTAGAAAAGTGCTTAAAGTAGATTGAGGCAGACCAGAGATGTGTAATTATACCATTCAAGATTGTATAGGGTAGGAGCTCAGACAAGAAGCTCAGCAGGAGACAACCAAGAAGCTCTGCTTCTTTTAGGTAACAGCTTAAGATACATATTATTTGGAAAGGAATTCTTCCTTGTTCCAGACATCTCTTGTATTCATTACTCAAGGTATATATTACAGAGACCACCATGGTATTGCTTCCAGCTCTTACGGGGTTTAAATATTCATTTCAGCCTGGATTCCGTTCCAAAGAAAATTATTTCTGGCACAGACAGCCAGAATCTGTTGGTCTTGTGCTTATTCAGTAAAAAACGTAGGGAACCCTCCCTCACTGCGTTATATTGTACCACTGGTGGGCTGCAACTTAATCTGCATCGCAGCATAATCCAGTGAAAAGAAATCTGCACTGACTTTTGCCAGCCTAATGCCATGTTTGTGCCTACCTATTTCCAGCTGTTGGTAGATCCAAACTTCATAAAGTCTGTTCTTTCTGCTTTCCTGAGGGCACCCCTGCCTCCGTGCTAGCAGTCTCACAGGATTTGCCCATCAATTGCAGCGCTCTCTCCAGCCGGTTGAGGAAGTCTCAGCGTGCAGTCTGGGAGCAAGTGGGAGCAGTGATTATGGATTTTGCATTTTGACTGCAATGTTGTTTATCTTAACTTTAGTAACGCTTTCTCCCATAATTTCGTCGTAGACACACTGGTGAAGCATGGGCTAGATAAGTAGACAGTGACAGGAATTGAAAACTGGCTGAATTGCTGGGCTCAAGGGGTTGTGAACAGCAGCATGAAGTCCAACTGGAGGTCAGTCACTAGTGCTGTACCCCAGGGACTGACTGGAGCCAATACTGTCTAACCTCTTCATTAATGAACTGGTCAATGGTGGAGTGTGCACCTTGAATAAGTTTGCAGATGGTAAAAAAAATAGGAGAGACTGATACAGCAGAGGATTACGCTACCTTTCAGCGTGTCCTCAGCAGGCTGGAGAAATGGTGAAATAGGAACCTCATGAAGTTCAGCAAAGCGAAGTGCAAGGTCCTGCCCTTGGACCCCAGGCACCAGTACACACTGGTGGCTGACTAGCTGGAAAGCAGCTTTGCAGAAAAGGCCCTGGGGGTCCTGGTGGTCAAGCTGACCATAAGCCAGCAATGTGCCCTTGCAGCAAAGAAGGCCAACAGCCTCCCGGTCTGCATGGGGAAGAGCATTGCCAGCAGGCTGAGGGAGGTGATCCTTCCCCTCTGCTCAGTCCTGCTGAAGCCACATCTGGATGCTGGGTTAGGTGCTGGACTCCTCAGTACAAGAGAGACATGGACTTATTGGAGTGAGTCCAGTGAAGGGCCACGAAGATGATTAAGGGCTTGGAGCATCTTTCATAAAGAGGAGAGGCTGAGAGAGCTGGCACTGTTTTAGCCTAGAGAAGAGAAGGATCAGGGAGATCTTATGCATATGGATGGGAGGGAATGAAGAGGAGGGGAGCCAGACTCTTCTCTTTGGTGCTGAGCAAGAGGGTGAAAGGAAATGGATACAAATTGAAACACATGAAATTCCATCTGAACCCAAAAAACATTATGATTTAGATGATAAATGATTTAGAAGGTGCCTACTCCGCAGTATGGCTTGGAATGCAAGTATCCCTGAGTGCCGGGTATTTTTTTTTTTTTTTTTACTGTGAAGGTGGTCAAACACTGGAGTAGGTTGGCCAGGGAGGTTGTGGAGTCTCTGTTCTTGGCATTCTTGACATGACCCTGGCCAGCCTGCTCTGGCAGATGAACTCCAGAGGTGCCTTCCAAGCTCAATGATTCTGTGATCCTGAGTAATGCTCATGGGTCCAGAACATTGCCCAGCAGGAGATCAAAAAACTCTTCCTGCTCCTCGCAGCCTGAGGGAGAATGAGCACACATGAGCCCTCCCTGTCCAGTGCGGTAAGGTGGGCTCCTACCGTGTGAGCACATATGCACATCAGAGAGGATAACCTCACTTCTCCGGTGGACTGCCTTTTCACTGCAGCTGTGAGGAGGCTGTGGGTGCAGGAATTGGCGGCTGGGGCTCCAGTTTCTCGGCAGGCTGAACTCAGCCTCCCTGCTGCTCAAGGTCTATAACGTGTGGCTGAACTCCCTCCCTAAATGGATCTGGATAAGCTACGCTTGCCAGAGGCTAAGAAGAGGGATCTTAGCTCCTGGCCATGTCTCCAGGCTCATACAGCTATATCTGTTCCTCAGCATTGGCCAGAAAAGGGCTCAGCAACTAGCTCAGACGTTGAAGTGTAAACCCAGGGTAGATGAATCTCACCTCACAAATCTAAAGGGATCTAATTCGACTGCAGAATGAAAAACTAACTTTAAAACTCATCATTCTTCCCATTACCTTCTGGAACCCTCATACTGAGAGATGAACAGAAAAATACATGACTGAGAAATATTTGTATTTTTCCATCTCCCTATGCTCCCTTTGCCCAGTTTTGCTCTCTTTCCTGCACGTTTGGAGGAGCAGGACCAACCCTAAACATGAACAGTTACACTTCAGTGGCCATGGCATCAATCTGGCTTCCTACGTATCCCTTTCACTTACCTCATTATGTGTAATAAACTTCAGATGAATAAACCTAGCAGCTCACTAAAGTGCTGACAGCACTGAAATCTTCTAAAAAGTATCAAGGAAATGAAAATGACTCATCAGACATGCCAACCGATAACGAAGCAAAGCTGGACTACTCTGGCAGTTCCAGCCTAAAAATAGAGCTGTAAAAAGTCACATTTGCGGGGCTGATAACAGAGAAACAGCTGTAGCGCAAAGAAAGTCACTAGAAAAAAATATTTCACAAAAAATAGCTACACTTTTCAGAAGTCATTTCACTGCATGTTTGTATCACAAAATAACTGTGAAATTATTTTAACTACTGAAGACAAGAAACTTGAAAAAGCAAGCATGGCTAATATGTTAGAGATGGTGTATCACAATGGCATTTTTCATTAAAGTATTTTTCCTGTATTTTTAATTTGGGAAGAACATAGTCCTAAGTTCTCCTCTTATCTCTCTCAGTACATGACTTCATAAATCATTTAATTATTGCAAGCGTTGACAGACTGCTCTTGGCAAACCACCTTCCAAAGAGCATTGTATGTGCCGTCATATTTAACAAGAATTACAAAATTTAAAGCAAAAGTCAGCTATGCTTTACCTCAAGTATTACCTCTGTCTTTGTGTTCTTCAGTTCTTTTAATAGCAAAAAAAAAAAAAAAAAAAAGAAAATGCTAGGAATTGTTGTTAGGCCTAGGGAGTAGTTCAAGTCACACAAATATGGATATTCATAGTCAAAATCTTTGAATGTGACTGGAGTTTTTGGATGCTAGGGGAAAGAGGGCATTTAAAAATGTACATCTCTCTGTATGATATATTAGTTTAGGATACAAAAACAGTAGTCACCTTTAAAAACAACATTGTAATGAATGCAAGACTGGATT
The DNA here is from genome assembly GCF_035582795.1 of Mycteria americana. NCBI lineage: Eukaryota > Metazoa > Chordata > Aves > Ciconiiformes > Ciconiidae > Mycteria > Mycteria americana. The sequence continues at coordinate 160,999,713 of NC_134366.1, forward strand.
AGTTTTTAATTATTTGCAATTTAAGAATATCCCCCAAACTTGATATTCTTATTTCCCAAAAGTCTTGTGAAAAATGGCACCACAATTAACAATGAATTTATTAATATATCAGAAAAAGTCAGAAAAATATTCTAAGTATATCTTGAAAAGCAGAAGATATTCTAAAAAGCCGAGGATTGATAATTACAGCATAATTCTTCCCCACAGCCACCCAAAATATCCATTGTTTTGGTTTCTGTTCAGTTCCCACAAATAGTGTTGTCAGTGATCCATTACTTGGTTCAATTGTACCATTAGATATTCAGCCCAGTTCGCTTTGAGCTCACCAGCCTGCGCTAATTCTGTTTTTTGTGGCACTGGCCTTGGATTAGTGGAATTGTTTCCAGCTGTGTTTTCAATATCATTCCTATGTAATCCTATTTATAGAAATGTCGTGAAATCTATACTAGCCAAGCAAAGGATGGTCAATATCTTGTTAGTTTGAATACTTTTAAAATATGGTGGCTGTAAATCATTGTTGCTCTTTTGAAATCACTTCAAAATACTGGAAGGTAAATTCATGGGGCCAATTCACATTCAGTAAGTTTCTTCTCAAAACTCAGGTTTTTTTTTTTTTGAAGGAAGACAAGAAGGAAACATTGGTAAATCATTTGTACATTAATATTGTGCATATTATGATCTTGCTCTATTTCCAGATGTGCAACTTCTATGAACTCTTTCAAGGAAGCTTTACCTTTTAACTTTTAGCTTGAACTTTTGAACAACATGAGCTCTTCCCTGTAATTATGCAAGGAGATATACTGTGCTTTCCAGAGGAAGCTGGGTAAAGCTCAATGGTAACAAGCATGATTCACTCTAAAAAGTGGACAAATAGTGTAAAAATAGCATTGCAAATCAGGAAAATAAACTGATATTAATAAAATCAGCCGAGTTCCCCTTGAAAGCATATACTTTGCATAAACTTAAAATATTAGTTTCATTGCTTATGTGAACAGGTGATTAAAAATTAAAGTATAAAGTCATTTGAAGGCTGCAGAGAGTTACAGAATCTATCGGTCAGTGGGATCCTCAAGAGTTTTTACTGAGTCCCAGTACTTTGACTAGATACAGCCACAGGATGGTGCTCATGGACTTTGTATACTACATTATAAATCCGGAAAAAAAAAGAAAGAGAGAGAGGGAGCCAGACTCTCCCTTTGGCAGGCTGTTCCTTGTCCTGCCCTGAAATATATGAGCCAGCAAGCAGTCGTGGATTAGGCTGATTTATCTCTCTACATTTACTGAGTCTTCAAGGACATTGCAAATAGACCTATCTATCTGCTTCCTTGTCTTCTGGACATTATTGTTTAGCTAGATACATAAATTAGGGTCTGAAAAGGTACAAAATGTATCACATTTAGCATCAATGAGCGGAACATCTTATTGCTTCAGAGGAATCGTTAGTCTTGCGAGCTACTCTCTTCTTGAGTGGTGCACAGTGTTGGCTATTGCACACAGCTGGCAGTACAGTAGAATAACTACAGGCGACAGGATCTCCCAGATTCCTAGAGCTGGGAGATGCTTTTTAGATCTAGGAATGCTTTTTAACCTTTGCTGTAGAAAACAACTGGACTTAAAGAGTTTTTCTGAAGCTCAAATACCTCTGCAGTTTCGGTGGAAAGGTATCTGTGCACTGTGACTTTGGACAAGAGTCTGCAAGACTGGGAATCCTACTCAGCAACAGAAGGTCCCTCCTTACAGAGTTTAGTCACAGTCATCTCCCTGAGACTTGCTGCCTTCCCCTTCCCTAGAAGGGGCTCGTACTTACATTAAGAAAGGGGTGCACATGTCTGCAACAAAAGGAGGGCTAAGCAGAATCTCCATCCTTTATTGGATTCAGGGGGAAACATAGGACAAAGGCTGAGGAAAAGGCTGAGGAATTTAATGCCTTCTTTGCCTCAGTCTTTAATAGTAAGACCAGTTGTTCTCTGGGTACCCAGCCACCTGAGCTGGACGACAGGGACAAGGAGCAGAATGAAGTCCCCATAATCCAAGGGGAGATGGTTAGTGACCTGCTACACCACTTAGACACACACAAGTCTATGGGGCCAAATGGGACCTACCCAAGGGTACTGAGGGAGCTGGTGGAAGTGCTCACCAAGCCGCTTTCAATCCTTTATCAGCAGTCCTGGCTAAGCGGGGAGGTCCCAGTTGAGTGGAGGTTAGCAAATGTGAGGTTAGCCATCTACAAGAAGGGCTGGAAGGAGGATCTGGGGAACTACAGGCCGGTCAGTGTGACCTTGGTGCTGGGAAAGGTTATGGAGCAGATCATCTTGAGTGCTGTCACATGGCACATACAGGACAACCAGGGGATCAGGCCCAGGCAGCATGGGTTCAGGAAAGGCAGGTCCTGCTTGACCAACCTGATCTCCTTCTATGACAAGGTGACCTGCTTAGTGGATGAGGGAAAGGCTGTGGATGTTGTCTATCTAGACTTCAGTAAAGCCTTTGACACCGTTTCCCACAGCATTCTCCTGGAGAAACTGGCTGCTCACGGCTTGGACGGGTGTACTCTTCGCTGGGTAAAAAACTGGCTGGATGGCCGGGCCCAAAGAGCGGTGGTGAATGGAGTTTACTCCAGTTGGCAGCTGGTCACAAGCGGTGTTCCCCAGGGCTCAGTACTGGGGCCGGTTCTGTTTAATATCTTTATCAATGATCTGGACGAGGGGATTGAGTGCACCCTCAGTAAGTTTGCAGATGACACCAAGTTGGGCAGGAGTGTTGATCTGCTGGAGGGTAGGCAGGCTCTGCAGAGGGACCTGGACAGGCTGGATGGATGGGCCGAGGTCAATTGTATGAGGTTTAACAAGGCCAAGTGCAAGGTCCTGCACTTGGGTCACAACAACCCCATGCAACGCTGCAGGCTTGGGGAAGAGTGGCTGGAAAGCTGCCTGGCAGAAAAGGACCTGGGGGAGCTGGTTGACAGCCAGCTGAATATGAGCCAGCAGTGTGCCCAGGTGGCCAAGAAGGCCAATATCATCCTGGCTTGTATCAGAAATAGCGTGGCCAGCAGAACTAGGGAAGTGATTGTGCCCCTGTACTCAGCACTGGTGAGGCCGCACCTCGAATACTGTGTTCAGTTTTGAGCCCCTCACTACAAGAGAGACATTGAGGTGCTGGAGCATGTCCAGAGAAGGGCAGCGAAGCTGGTGAAGGGTCTGGAGCACAAGTCCTGTGAGGAGCGGCTGAGGGAACTGGGGTTGTTTAGCCTGGAGAAAAGGAGGCTGAAGGGAGACCTTATTGCTCTCTACACCTACCTGAAAGGAGGTTGTAGAGAGGTGGGGGTCGGTCTCTTCTCCCAGGTAACAAGTGATAGGATGAGAGGAAATGGCCTCAAGTTGTGCCAGGGGAAGTTTAGACTGGATATTAGGAAAAATGTCTTCACCAAAAGGGTTGTCAAGCATTGGAACAGGCTGCCCAGGGAAGTGGTTGAGTCACCATCCCTGGAGGTATTTAAAAGACGTGTAGATGTGGCACTTAGGGACATGGCTTAGTGGCAGACTTGGCAGTGTTAGGTTAATGGTTGGCTGTGATGATGTTAAAGGTCTTTTCCAACCTAAATGATTCTATGATTCTATGATTCTTAACTGCAGTCCTTCAGTGATTTCATTTGTAATTTTATACAGATGACCAGGCATGTCGTAATGAATATTTTCATTCACCTCTTAAATTCTCAGGACTTACAAACTTTGTGAGTAGTAGTCTCAATTGTAAATTCAGTAGGGAATACCATAGGGAACTCATATTTCTATATGAATCTAGATTCTGCAATTTCATGTCCCCATTGCAGTGTCTATGCATATGGCAAAAATGTACATATGCACTATGATGCTTTTAATCAAGGTGTATACTAAGCCAGACAAGTGCTGGAACACTTTAATATAAATATTTCCCCCATGAATCATTAATCCACACATCGCAATTCCCGGCACTGGGGGATACTTGCATTCCAAGCCTTACTGCGGAGTAGGAACCTTCTAAATCATTTAAAACGAAGTGAACGAGGAACTTCGGGGAGAGGAAAATGAGTTAAAAGGTAGCAAAGCCGGAAGAAAGAGGACACTGAAAAGCACAACACCGGCGCATGTAACGCTGCCTGTCCCCGCTCCAGCCCCGCCGCCCACCCGGCCCTGCTTCCCCGCGCACCTGGCCGCGCCCCCGCCGCGGAGGTCGGGCTCGGGGGCGGAGGGTTGGATCTCAGGCATCGCTCATGCCTCTTTTTTTCCCCCCCTTCTTTCCACCTTCTGCTCTATAATTGCCCGCCTCCTTTCGTTACCCTTTCGCCTTATCAGATGCGGCGCAGCGAGGGGAAGAGCAGCCAGAGGGGAGGGAAGCGGCTCTCCCGCAGCCGCCTCGACACCCACAGCCCCGCGTGAAAACGAGCGGCCGCATCCCCACCGGCTGCTCCCCCGCTGATGCCCGCACAGGTCGGTGTGTGCTCCGCTTCGTCTCCCTCGAGGGCTGGGGGAGGCGGGCGGGGAGCTGGCTCCAGGGCGTTAAAGCCCGCGGGGGTCAGGGGCAGGAGCGGGAGCGCTTCCCACCCACCTGCCCGGACACCCCGCGGCGGCCGGAGCGGAGCCCCGGAGGGAGAGTTGGGTGAGGGAGGAGGAGATGGAGCGGTGGAAAGCGGCGAGCCTGGGGCGGGGAGGGGGACCCTCTTAGAAAACCCTGCAAAAGCCTTACTTTAAGAAATAATCGTAATTAAAAAGCAACCAGCCACACGTTAAAACGGAGGGTCTCTGCTGCCCGCTTCCCCCCGCGGCGCGTCGGGGCAGATCGCTTGGCCCCGGCTCCTCACGCCCGGCGCCTGGAGGGTGTTACTGCAGCGGGCGGCTGCCCGGGCAGGCAAGCCCGCCCTCGCCGCGGCGGGCTGTTGCCGGTGGCGGGTCTCCGCTGCCTGCCGGCGGGGGCGTTCCCGGCGGGCAGCCCCTGGGTCTCACAGGGCCCGTCCTTCGCCTCAGCTCGGCGGAGGCAATGAACTCCCCCGCTGTCCCTTTCTTAACTTGGGGAGGGAACTCGTTTTCAAACGGGAGGCTCGTGGGTGCTGCTGGCGGGGAGTGCCCCGAAGAGGCGTCGGGGGGCTGGGGGGTCAGGCGCGGCGCCGTGTTTGTGAGCCGCGGTCCCTCAGGCCAGGCTGGAGCCGTGTTGCGGGGGCTGTGGAGAGGCGAACCAAACGCGCCCGCCGGGTCGTGGCACAGCCAGAGGGTCTGCGAGAGCCCGGACGGCGTCTGCGCTTCGCCGCCGGCCCCCTCTGCCGCCTTCCCGCCCTTCCCGTGTGGGGGCGGCGGCCATGGCGGCGGGCCCGGCCGCTCCCTCGAGGCCGTGGCGGTGCCGGGGCAGGTCGCACTCTTCCTTTCGCCCAGCGGGACGTCGACCCGAGAAACGTGTGCCTGTTCCCTGGCAGCGGGTGGACGCACGGTCACGGCGCTCCATAACGAGCCACCGAGATAGGAGAAATAACCCAGGGCTCCTGTTCAGGAGGGCAGCCCTAACCTGCCTGCCGCGGGGAAGGAAGCCAGGGCTGTGCCGAGGCGGCTCTGCCTCCTCGCCTGGGCTGGGTGCGCTTCCGCAGGCAGGGCGGTAAAGCACGGAGATGTATGTCGCGTTTCTCCCGGGCTGTGAGGTCCCAAAGGCAGGTTGTTCTCTCGGGAGAAGGTGCCCTGTTGCCAGGCCCGTGCAGGCGTCCCGGGCAGGCAGGCGGCCTGGAGCCCACCCGGGAGAGGAGCTGTGAGCACACGGGGGAGCGGGGCTCACCTCACGGGCAGGGCTCTTGGCCTGGGAGGGTTTGGTCTCTGCTGCCAGGACTATTCTGTCAGATAACTGTTTTGCCAAATAGTTAACAAAAGGTGAAATATATAAAAAGCAGGAGGAATAGGATATTTCTTTTTATTCCCAGATGATGTCAGCCACAAGGTGGCTGCAGACTGGTGGTTGCCTTTCCTAGTTAAGTGAACCTTGAAGGTCATTGCAGAGATGAACTTGTGCCTAGTTTATCCAGCGCCAGTTGTATGTATCCCAATAAATCTTACTTCTCTGCACAATGGCTTTTCTCTAAAAGCAGCAGTAGAGAGTGTTTCTACGCAGGACCTATCAGTTAGTATTTATAGCCCTCATTTGGGAGGAGGGTTTATATAAAATCTAGCAGATGGGGAATTGAGCCACCACTGTGAGTGGATATTTTAATATCTGGGTTATTACATGCAAAGAAATCCACACATTGTCAGTGGTGACTGCATGGAAGAATGAGTTGTATGCTGTTCTTTGAAGAGTCTATGTTTACTTGCTCCAGGTTGTATTCCTGAGTGAGGGGAGAAGCTTCGATACCTAATGTGAGATACACAAGGGATGTATTTCAGACTGTTTAAGACTTAACTCTCTTCATTCCTCCTGTTGCCTGTCACTAGGCAACTGTCTGCTGACTGTGCTGACTCATCTGGATCCAGTCCTTGGGTGTCTGACCCTTTGTGTTCATGTAGTAGGAAGCCCGGGCACTTTGCTTGCATTTCTGAATTCCATTTGGAGGACGTGTCCTAAGAACTGGGCATAGCAAGACCCAAGTTTCTGGTGCACATCTTTGTTACTGGATCTAGCTATTTGCCTCTGTCTTGAGAGTTTTATACTGTAAGAGATAGATTCAAAATATATGTTTAAGTAGTGTGAAATTTGTTGATAATTTGGCTAAAACTTAGGTAACCTCATGTGGGGATGGAATTCACAATGATTAAGCCCCCTATATATTTCTAGGTGGCCTATCAAGCATTCATGGCTGGGATTTGCAACAGTAGACCTACTGAGTCCTGGGATAACTATGGCAAATTGTGAACACTTGAAGAAAGAAGGAGATGTAGGTCTTATCCTCTTATTTGTTTGGTTGAGGTACTTCAGACTGCCTTTTGTATTAGTTAGTGGTTGAACCACTTGCTTTGTGCCTTCCTCAGAAGACAATGAAAACATGGAAGGCAAATTCAATGATGGTATGTTGGGAATATTAGAGAAAATGACACAGCAGGTAAATGGGAGGGACTTGCAACACAGAACTACATAAACCAAAATTTACCAAAGTAAACCTTCAAATGCTGACTCTTTGTTGACAGCAAGAAAGCTACTATTAATTACCTTAATTTAATTCTCCCGTAAAATACTAACAGGAGAGGGCAGCAAAAATTCTTCTTCCTGACCCAGAAAATCAACTAAAACTAGTGCAGTAAAGTTGAGTGATAGATAAACATTTATAAGCACAATGTTATGAACATGTTGATGTGTCTTGAGAGGTGCTTCTATATATGTTGAATAACTGTACTGGAAAGTGTTAAAGGCCAAGTTCAGATAATGAAATTTGTACTGTTCTTAACCTAGCTTCTGTGGACAGATAAGTTACCCCTTCTGAAACTTGTTCTTTGGCACCAGAATTGCTTCCTGTAACCCAACTAGTTCATCTAGGACTACCTTGAGTGTAGCATTGCACTCTAAAGTGTTGATGTTCCTAACTGATTAAGTTATAGTAAATGTTTTTGACCATGGTATTACCTACAAATAGAATTAGTGCTTACTCAGCTGATACCCCGCATGCCAGCTGAGCTGTGTCTGCTTTAGTCACTGTAAGTGCCAGGTAGTACAACGAGAGCACAGAGTAAGTTGAATAAGATAGAAAAAAAGAAAAAATAAAGTAGGTTGTAGAGGACAGTGAGAAGAGAACTTGTGTTTCCTCAGAACAAAGTTCTGCCTTTTTTGACAACTAATGTGCAAAATTGCTCAGTTGGACTGATCAATGATTATTTCACTGGGGTTATTGAGTACACGCATTTGCTAGTTTATGGTAGGCTTGTGGGGCAGTTCTCATCTCTTTTTATTACAGAATCCTGAAATACATAAGTTAACATCCCATTCTGGATGCTTTCTGGATATAAAGTAGCTAATAGTTTTAGTCCTACTTTGTTATTGAGAACTTCAGAGTTCTCTACCACAGGTGTCTTGATAAAGTGCTTGGAACACTGGATTGTGTAGAGATACCCATTTTACCTTGTTATGCATAGCAAACTCTACTTCCAATACTCGCGTATGCTTAGCAAAGAGTATCAGTTTTCTCTTTATATGGGCCGAATTTTCAGAACTGTTGAGTGGCCCACATAAGGTTCTTTGTCCCTTTCAGGATGAAATCTTGGCTCCACTGATGTCTATGGCAAATTCCTAATTTTTTTTAATGGAATCCAGATTTTGCCCACACTTTTCATTAAAGTAGACGCCTTATCTTTGCAGGTTTAATAAGTCTTTTTGTTCTATGTGTTTTTAGACCTGCTGATACTATGTGTATTGAGGGAAAGAAGATGCTTTGTCGGTATGAGATACAGAGCCGTTTCTTCTTGGCTTTTTTAGCTGTCACAGCTTTCTTCATCAGTGATGCCCAGGGCCAAGGTAAGTCATAAATAAGAAGATGGAGCTTTTCACTCTGATGTGCAGAAATAGACTTTCTTATTTCAAATGCAAGAGTTACTTCCCTCTTAGTAGGATGTGGATCCCATACTGCTGAAACGAAGTGGAGTTTTGCTGCTGATCTCAGGGTGGGAGTAAAATTATGTGTTCATGTGTGCTCTTTGAACCTAGTATCTCAAATAGCATAAATCTTTTTGCAAATTCAGGTGTTTCAAAATGAGTTATATGGAACAATTTTTTTTTTTTACTCTTATTTACATGAAAGTACTGATCAGAAATTGCTGTGGCTGTCCTCTACATAATCAAGTAAGTTTGATGGACCAGCTATGATACTAAGCTTGTATGGAATACATATTTTTTTTTCTTTGTTAGAACAGTAGCTATTGTAACACATCATACAGTATTGCACAGGACTGCTAAATGTCACAGACTACTTCTGCAGGTTTTTAAAAAAATCTCCTTTGTAGGTATTAAAAGATACTGCTGACATTGTTAGGCTTAAATACTTGGATCGTATTGACAGTGGTTTGACTTCTAGAGAAAATTTATCCTATTGCTTGGGGAAGAAGGGAGGAAGAATGCCAATGAGTTTTTATGATTTCTAAAGAAAGACGTTTCTCTTGACTTTATGTAATCCCTTTGATGTGAGACTGCATAGGCATAACTGGGAGCAGAATTTGATCCTGGGTCTCTTCTAAAGCGTCTTGTATAATGCATTATTCATGAGCACATTCAGAGAGTAGTGGCAACCTGAGGCTTTCCAAGTTCTGATAAATGCAAGTAGCAGTGCTGTCCAGTCTGCGTGGCACTCAAGTGCTGGGGAAGCATACCATCTTGGATGTTTGGGAATCTGCGAGTGTTTTACAAGCCTCTCCCAGAACTTAGGAACACACGTAAGCAGTAATATTTAATGTGGGCGATGTGAGGTGAATGAAGAAATACATGTTCCCAATGTTCAACACATCAATTCTGGTCAGAAATGAGGTCCAGAATGTTTGTGACTTAATGAGCCAATAAAGCAAAGCATATGGTTAGTCCTCTCTCTGTGTATTTCAGTCCCAATACATATGGTTAAGATTTGCAAAACAGGATTGGGGATTGAGATCCATCTCCAGAAAGTTTTGCAAAATTCCTTGAGCTTGGAAAACCGTACTCTTCCCCCCGTTCCTTTTTTTTTTTTTTTATTTTTAAACATTGATTTAATCGGTCATATGTAAGGGAGAAAACTCTCAAACTATTAATACAATGAAATGAAGGTCAGAGAGTTTTTTCCACAATCATCACACCAGCAGAAGCTAGAGCTGGTGTACTTGATGAATAAAGAACAATACTTCCCTTGTTCTTACACTCTTTCAGCAAGCATCAGCTGCTGAATGCTGTCAGCAGTGTGATACTAAGCTAAGTGAACTATTGCCTTGGCCCAAAATGACTGTTATGTTATTGAATGAGGTGATATGAAGTCTCTATTCCATGTTCACAGAATAAAAATCTCTTGCTACACTTAAAGTAATAAGATGTTTCCCAAATCCTTTCTTTTCTCAAGGTTGCCACCCCTTGCAGTAAACTCTTCGTGCAGCTGGCTAACTATTTACAATTTAATACAGCACTAACAGTACGTTTGTCTGTTTTAAGTATTTCTTAAAACACTCTGCCAAGGTGTAGGAAGAGCTGGTATTAGTTCCAGCTTGTGTTTCCTTCCTTTGGCAAAGATGCTCAGGTAAAGGTGTGTAATGTGACTTCTTGGAAAGGAGAATATGTTTGGGAGACTGAAGTCAACATGCCTGAAGCTACAACTTATTCCTTCAACTGAGGAGTTATCTGTGTTGAGCTACATGGTTTTATCTCATTTATTGCCTGAATGCCTTATAAACCACATAGTGCCATTCAGTTTTTACTCAACAACAATTATTCTTTCATCATTGCTGTTTCTTCCTCATTCAGCATAATGTCACTTAAACAACAGCAACAAAAAAAATCCAGCTTTTGTCTACTTATGTTCTTATATAGTACAAAAAAGTAGTGCTGGGCAAGAAAAATACTTTAGAATTTTCCATGTATTCATAAAATAACTTGCTTTAAGAATTTTCCTTCTGTATTTAAAGATGGAAACTTTTCTTTGTGTAGCAATAATTTCCATGTGTTACTAATGTAATTGCTAAGTAATTGTAGTGCATATTAACTTGTTCAGTTCTTATGACAAAAGTAAATTGGAAGCCACAAGGTTTAGTTAGTATCCAATCTTAGACTATTGGATGTCTGAGAGAGCTGCACATATGCAATTTATAGTATTTTTCCTTTCCTTTAAGATGCTGAATAGTTCAAAACACTCTTTCCCTAGTTGTCCACAAGAGTCATGTATTTGAAGTGGTAATTTATCTGGTGGCATAAACCAAAGCCTTGAACTTGTCTGTAGTTTTCTTTTGGGTGACTGCTGTAATGTTGCTGATGGCCATTCACTTTTGCATTCCTGTAAAACCACTTAACAAGCTCTAGCTACTGATTTTTATCAGTTAACTGACTCAGCTTGGATTAATTTTTTTCCCTTTCTGCAAGAAGTGAGATTTTGTTCCACAGACAATAAAGGTCCAAAGAAATAAAGATATCCTCTTCAGGTTGGTGAATGTGTAGTAATTCCCATCAATATTTTGTTGTCTGTTCAAGTGTTAGATTTTTAACTTCCTTAGCTGTATGTACTTTTCTATGCCAGAACTTAGTCTTTGCACAACTAAGACACAGTTGAGTATCTGTCTGGTGAATAATTCTTTTCTTCCTTATGATTAATTGCTGTGTGGGAATGTCTGTTCCCCTGCACTGCCACCTTTGATACAAAAAGTACTCAGTGAAAATTGACTAGTTATGTAAAGACTATTCTGGCACAACGTTTCTAGTCTTTCACATTGTAACTCTGTAGTAAACAGAAAAACTTTTGGTGATTGTGTCCTTCTTTGCTTGTAAGATCTGTGATTGTTTTTTAGGGGCTCCCACAATTTACCTGGTTTGGTGATGGCTAATGGCAATTAGTCCAGAACTATGCTTCTTTGTTAGAAGGTGCTTTCATAAACTGTTAAGTTGAAAGTAGGATGGAATGGAATGACAGGGGAAGGAAGAAGATGGCAGAGAAAATGAACTCTGAAATTCTAAGACATGATTTTTTTGTCAATCCTTGGTGTTACTTTGTTGCTCTCTGCTCTGCCTCTTAATCCCCATACAAATTTACCACTTAATCCTGGTAAAAAGTGCAGCATTTTTACACTTGCATACTGTCATTGTTCAAAAGTTTATTCACTATTCCTTAGACGAAATAAATAATAAAAGGAATTGCATATTTTGCAGACTTCTAGGTATGATTTGTCACTCTTGGTTCATTCAGCCCCAATTCATTGTGATTTATGTATAGCTCAAAGACAGAATGAATCTTGAGAGTGAATTAAAAGCTGTAATCCATAACTACAGTCTGCTTGGCTCTCAAAACTTTTTGCCATAGTTTGTCATTTTATTACAATTATAGCATGCTGAATGTTCTTGCAGAAACCTGCCCAGCAAAACATTTTGCAATACGAGGGCCAAATTTTCAAAGAACTGATTTTGTATTTGCAGTGATTCCTGCACACACCCTTGCTTGCAGCCTCTCTTTCTCTAAACTTCGGGGAGGTGACAGGCAGTCTGAAGATGAGGTCTGACAAGATTGTGCCCAGCAACTGGGGAAATGCACTGTTTGGGTCTAAGCCCAGTGCTGTGAATCAGAACAGTTTTGAGTGTGTGGAACTGGTGTGCTACCTGCTGTTTCTGTCCCCTTGCCTCTCTTCTTGAGCTTGTTCTCTGAAGTCTTTGAGAATGTGGAGGTGTTACTAAGCTGTTCTTGGTGCTTATGTACTCTCTTCTCTGTGTTCTGGTGTTAAGTCCCTCGAGGCAGAGAACTGCGGAACCCGCCTTTGGTCTGACAAAACTGTCCCTTATGGATTGAGATGCTGGATGCAAGGGAATACATCTCTTGTATTAAACCTCCAGATTTTTACTTCTAAGACCCAAATGTTTTTGATGGTAGATGACATGAAAAAAACACCACCCCAAATCCCAAAAAACTACAGCCTGCCTCTTTCCTTCTTCTTTCTTCCCCCAAGCTGTTGGAAAAAGAAGCACATAGGAAAAAGTAATCAGTTCAGGACAGGTCTTTGGCTGCTGCTAGTGCCAAAGCTGCATTGACTGTAGCAGGTCAGATGGAGAGGCCAGAGACTGTTGGCTAGCACATGCTGCCTGTTGACTCAGATGCTCCGTATGCTGTAATCCTTAAATCTCAGAAATATCATGATAACTGTTGGTTTATTATATCTAGCGGACCAAAAAACCATGGGCATGAGCCTAGTCAATTAAGAGCTGTCTTGAGCCCTGGGGAAAAGAAATTGCCACTTCTTCCCTTCAGATAATTTCTTAGACTTATGAACAGAAACCTTAAGGGTGGTAGTGGCAGAGACACTGAGGGTTTGCAAAATGAGGGAGAAAGTTGAGGGGGCTGTGGAGGTAGTGGGAAGAGGAGGGGCGTAAGGTTGATGGCGGATTTTGTTAACCTTTTCTAGCCCTTTCTGTTGGTCAGCCTTTGGGTAGCTTCCCTGGCTGCCTTTCCCTCTAGATTAGTTAGTTCTGTGAGCCAAACCCTATTCCAATGTATGAAGATTTCCCCTTATTGACAGCCTTGGATACCCCAGGCTGCACAACTAGCAGCTCTGCTTCAGTTGTTTGCTGTGAAAGAGGCATGTGGCTCCTTGAAGCAGAGCAGAAATGCTATGTAGAGTGTTGTCCAGCATCAGTGGAGCTTTCCTGAGCAGAGGGATGCAAAGCTGTGAAAAACTAATTTATGTGCATAGACACAAAGTTGCTGATACTGCTGTAACAACGTAGGGTGGATTTTTCATTTGTTCCTCTGTGTGTTGCTTCACTGAAATATCACCTCTTTCTCAATCATTTCATGCTTTTATTCATTTCACCTGCTGCTTCTATTTGAAACCTAGGTGATGGCACAGTATAAATAGAAGCCAGATTTGCTTACCATCCAGATTGCCCCTGTCTAAATCTTGACTAGCCTGTGCATGCCTGCTAGTCTTGATGAGACCGAAGCAGTGCTTGCAGCTGGGCAAGTCTGTGTGCTGCTTAGGCCAGGTTTGCAAATTGGGCAGCTGATGTTCCCTCTGCCTTACGCATGTCTATTTTTCCTCTTGGTTATTGTGTCTTCACAAGGCTTTGAAAATTTGGCCCTGAGTGAAATGCCCATGGTAATGTGAGGCAAAGGAGGCTAGGTAATGCATATTGTCAGTGTAACCAAGGAGAGCAATTTTAATTCCCATATATTAACAAAGAGCATTTTTATTACCAGCTTTGCCTGCTAAACTAGAGTCTTAACATCTAACACTGTTTGTCTTTCTGTCCTCTGCTGTTAGGTTGCTAGTTTGTTTTTATAAAGAGATAAATAAAAGATATGTCTGAGGGAAGTAGTGCACCTGGGGATGTCATTTTACAAACTAATAAACTGATGTATGTGACATTTTGAATAACTTGCATCCTTTATCATTAAAATCTTGTGTTGTCTTCCTATATGTGTTTATTTTTATGTTTGTTTAAAATTGGCGGTTGCTTTTTATTTGAATTTAAACTGTTGTTTTCTTTCCCCACTTGCAGTGTCCCCACCAACAAGACTAAGATATAATGTAGTCAGTCCTGACAGTGTACAGATCTCTTGGAAAGCCCCCAAAGGGCAATTCACTGGATATAAGCTTCTTGTCACTCCAAGTTCAGGTAAAACAAAAGCCTGTATGTTCTCTTTTAAGGTGAAAGGACTGTCTTCCTAAGGCTGAACAGCTTTTCAGAGGCTAGTGTCATCCTTCAGGACTAAGGAACTGTGAGCAAGCTGTGGATAATGGAGTAGTGGCTGGTCAACAGAAGAAAGAAATTGATCTCACCAGAGGGTGGTCATAGGCATAGAATACGGGAATCAAATGCTTAAGGTAGAAGTGGGTGGATGCTAGTTATGCTTCATATGTAGTCCTTGGGACTTATCGCTGATCATCTGTCTTTACCTTTCTTCCAGTGAGGTGTAAGGAAGTCTAGAAAGTGTTCAAGGGGGACCACAGGAACCCTATTTCAGTCAAAGCTTTGAGGTGGATCTCCCTGGGCCTTCTCCCATACTGAGCTCCCCAGAAAAGACCAAAAAGATTTTAGACCAAACTTAACAAACAAACAAGCAAACAAAACTTTTAAAACTTTTTTGAATGAAAAATTGAAATGTAAAGATAGGCAACAAAGTGGCTATATCAGGCTACCTGTGTAGAGGTACTACTTCTGTACATATTTAAATTTAGATATAGATGCACTTTTAACATACAGCTAAAATACATATTTGTACATATTTGTATACAATCTTTATATATGTATACATAGAAATATTTAATATTTGTATTTATACATGAGAATGTCCTTGCTCGAAGGAAGTGGGCAAAGAGGGCATTCAGAAATGACATGGGTACGATGCGGTCAGAACTGGCAGCCAATCCCAGAGCAGTGTGAAAGCCTGTGGGTATAATGTTACCAAACTTGACAGCTTTTTGTCAAATGTTTCTTTTTTTCTTAATAGTTTTGCTGGACACCATGGCTATTCCATGAGGCCCAGATACAAAGGCTGATTGACTGATCTTAGAGTGTTTCTATCTAAGAAACTGGTCTGTGTCTTTGGTCAGACTGCCTGACTTCTTGCTTTTCTGGGATGCCCTCCGGCCTGGCTGTATGGATAGTCCCAGAAGTGGGAATACTTGGGTCATTGTAGAGCTTGAGGTAGTTTTAAGTCATTACATTTACCGTGCTATAAGAAAGGCAAACAAAGTTATGTATTTGTGGGTTTTTTTGTCTTTTCTCTTATAGGTGGAAAAACCAATCAATTAATTCTTCAAAACACTGCAACCAAAGCAATTATTCAAGGTCTTATTCCAGATCAAAACTATGCCCTTCAGATCATTGCATTCAGTGAAGACAAGGAGAGTAAGCCAGCACAAGGCCAGTTCAGAAGTATGTGTCTTTTTATGTCTGACTTGCAGAATTTATTAGATATTTAATGTGACTTATGAAATTGTAACAAAGTCTGACACAAAGGGGGACAATAGCAAAACAGTTTCTTCTGAGGTGGAAGGCTAATCAGAGCCACAGATTTTAACTGGTACATATACAGCTGGAGGCCTGAATTGATCCAGTCGCTCTTGCCCAGGAGATTCTTCCTTTGGGCTATCTTTGTTCCCATTGGTTTGGAATCCCTTTCTTCTGCATTCCGTTATGAAATTAGCCAGTATCTCGTGGAAAAGAATATTCGGTGAGCAGAAACAAGAAGGGAAGTGCTATATTGTGATACTTTAAACATTTCCTTCCCTTTGTCCAACTTTTTATTAAAACATTCTTATAGCTGTGCCAACTGGCAACTGGTTGCTAGTTCAATGATACTTTGAAAGGCTAAATTCTTATTAGTCTTTATCTGTCAAATATGTTTACAAATTGTGCTTAAGACTTTTTTATGTGATCTACACATATTCTTAATGTCTATATGATAGTGATATATATGTTTTAGCTGATTTGTCTTGATCTGCATCTTAAACAGTTCTGTTAAATATGATCAGTGGGGATTTGGTCGATAAAGACAAAAATGTGACAGTCTGGGACTACAGTTGAAAGACTACTGAATTCCCTTGACACTGAATATTTCTGTCATTGCTAAACCACCTTTCTCTTAGAACTAGCACAAGATAAAATATGCTGACTGCTTGATGTGGCATGTGTCAAAGTCCTTCTAGCTTTTCATCACTGCAGCTGTGTGTTTACTACTTTAAGTTCTATCCTGGTTAGGAAACCCACAAAACCACAGATTACTTTAGCATTAAAGAGCAGCCCACAGAAAGCTACACCAACTTCTATAATATTAGGTGTGGCTGTTTTTTAAACTACTTCTATTCTTCAGGAAAAGTAGAGCCGGCAACTTGATTTAAGAATATGGGCGTTATGTTCTATTTAGTATACTCTTTCTTTGCTGCAGGTGAAAACATGTAGCACTTAATGAGGCTAGAGTTTCATTTGACAATATGATGCCTTGCACAAGTAAAACCAGATACAGCATGTATACAAATCCTTCTTTTTTGCTATCTTGCTATTCTATGCTTTTTTCCCCTTCTCTGACAAGTGGGGGGAAAATTTCATCTAATTCTTGAGGTGAAAAATGGTCAAACATATACAAAGCTTTGAGAATATCCTCTGGTTTAGTGCCTTGGAAGTATGTTTTTAATGCTGCTGAGTTGTAACTGATGTACAAAGAATTCTCAAGCCTACAATAAAATTTCATTGTTAAAAGAGTATTCTTCTTTATAAAGCCAGGTATAATTTCTTATTCTAGTGCTGCTTGTAAGTTATTGTACACAGTATGTAATTAACATACTGGGGAATTTTTTCCTTTTAAAATGCAGCTGTAAAAACATGCACTAGATAAGTTTTTTGTCTGTGTAAATATGTGAGTAAAACTGGTGTCTTCTTGTCTGTTCTTCCTACGTGGTTAGAATTTTGACAGTTAGAAATGGCTTTCCCAAATCCAGAAATCTCTGTCAGGATGTGACCAACTTGTCTCCTGTGCGTGTTTTCAGACTTTTGTACTGTTTCTCTGGAGACTTGCTGCTCAACAGCACTACCATTAGAGGAGGGCATCAAGCAGCTCCTTAGCTTGCTCTTAGCCTTTTCTCAAAGGAACACTCTTAGAAGGCTAAGCAATGCCATCCTTTTTGACTAGTATTATTCTGGTAATTTCAGCTCTTTTATTTTAGTTGGAGACTTGTTTAGGTAAGGATTAAACCCAGACTTCTGAGTAAGACCTGGTGTCATCGTGGCTTTATCTGTAACCCAGCTAATAACCAAGATCTACCTTGGTAAAAGCTGACTCCTCAGCAAGCTTGTGGACTTGAATTTGCTTCTGAATCAGTTTCATAACCGTTTGCTAAAGGTAGAGGTGATGTACTAACACATGCTGTGTTAGTAAGGAGACGAGTCAAAACTTCAGTTATTTTTTCACCAGTTTTCCTGCTTCTATACCTGGAGTGTGAGGGCTGTAGGTTCTGCAGAAGGTTATCACACTGAGAAGGTCACACTCAGATGTTTGTTAGTGGGTTGTCTTCCTAAGACCCTAGGATGGTCTGCTGATTATATTTTGGATTGGAACTTAGAGCACTCTTGGCTGTTTCAGACATTCCATATACTATTGGGTAAATTAGCGAAATCCATTTGACTTTGGTTCCACTTGTGTAAAACAGAATACTTGTATTGTCTATTTTATATCGTATGTTTCAAGAGACAGATAACCTTCTTTCACGCTCTCACAGTGTTTTTTGAACAATGTAGCACAGGGAGACTCTTATTCTGGGTAAGACTCAGTGCCTGCTTGGATGAATGTTGGTCATAATCCAGCTCTACATAAACTAAAGATTTTAATTCGAGTGGAATTTTATTTTCTATGAAAGATATTCTCTGTTTCATTCTTTTAAGCTGTTAAGTTGTAGACAGCTGGGGCATTGACACCAATTAGCGTTCTAAGGAAATTCTGAAAGGATCCTTTTTTTTCCTTATTACGTGACTTTAGCAATGATTTTGCCAGAATCTTTCAGACTATGAGTAGGTGATACTGGCTGCTAATATAATATTAGGAATTGCTAATCAAGCTGGGTTCTGCTTGGCTGTTATGAGAGATTTGGGACATAATAAGGGAGGTATCCCACTCACTTGTGGGACAGGAAACTGTTGAAGTCTGGACTTCGGAGCAGCTTTGCTCTCATGGGAGTATTTGGTGCCCTGAACACAGATTTGGGCATGGGATCTAAGCTGATTCTTTAAAGCGGGTAATGTAACAGCTGGCTATGTGCTTTTGTGTTGAATGACTTGGAGTGGAACTCTGCAATGCTGGACTTGCCCCAGCTAGCTTTGCCAATTTTCTGGACTATATTTCCAGTGCTGGGTCTTGTCAGTGTGGGCTTAGGTGCTTATGTCACTGTATTTGGACTCTCCTGTGCGAGGAGAGTCACTTTTGAGAACTTTAATGATGCTAGGATGGGGAGAGATTCATAAAAAGAATAAACCCAAAGGGAGGGAGGGAAAACCCAGTAACAGTCACTTGTTACCTAAGCATATCGCAAGATGTTGCGTGCAACTTCTTTATCTGGAAGAAGAAAATTACATGCTTCTGACTGCACTGTTTCCAGTTTGATTGATTATTTTTTCCCCCTTATTTTTCAGTTAAAGATATAGAGAGAAGAAAAGAAACAAGTAAATCCAAGGTGAAGGATCCAGAAAAAACAAATGCGAGTAAACCAGCTCCAGAAGGTCAGATCATAACACATATGACTTGTGTGATATTCTGAAAATAATAATCTTTTTTATTTAGCTTGGCCATTGTATAGATTTTCTTTAAGTCAGTACTTTAAATCTGGTTCCCAGGGTTAAATTAAGCAGCAGGGAAAAATCAGTATTTTCAGAAATATTGGAGAGTTGCTACAACAGAGGTATTGCTTTTAGTTCTGTGTTTTGCTTTACCATTTATACAGTAAGCACTAAATACCACCATGAATAACATAAAAGCAGTCTTTGAACCTGCATTAAAAAATCATGTTGCCTGTACTTCCCCACTGGGTGCACTTTGAGTAGTGAAAGAATCATGCACGTGTGTGTATACATAATAATAATTTCATATCGTCTTGGCTGCAAGACAGACTTGCGGTATTAATTCCCACCTAAGGTCGAATTGGTATTATTGTGTAATTAGGCACATAATAACTTGATAACTCTGTCCTAATGTAGGACATATGTATGAAAACATTTGAAATATTTCGAGGGGAAAAAAAGGAGTTCATTTTGTCCAGTTGCAAGGAGCCAATCTTCTGGTGAAATGTGATATTGCTTGTCATGAGAAGCTTGCCTAGTATGGACAGTAAAATCTATTTCAAGCTTAATATATAACTCTATTTCCTGTTATTCTAAAATTCAAATAATATCTTCTTTATGAAGTAACCCCAACAATAATTATTCCCTTCAGTGATTATTTATGATGTACAGAACAAGCACAGACGAGAATAGCTTGCTATGACCTTAAATAGTCTCTCCGTGAATAAACTGGACAGTTTCAAGGATCCCATTTCTCCCGTCCCTTTTAGCTCTATCTCCTACTAATGCAAGTATCAAAGACCTCACCCTAAACTCCTTGAAGCCCATGCAAATTTTTCTCACTTCAGTGGGTTTTTCTTCTTACCATACATACTTGTGTCATGTTGCACTTATTAACACTATACAAGTTTGTTTCCATACAGCATTTCTCAAGCCAAAGCACCCTTGAATTCATCACATGGGGTGCATTGTGGAAAATGATAGCTAGTATTTGCAACACTTAAAGAAGCAAGTTATACCTGCTGGTGCATGATGGGGTAGTGGATAGGTGATCTTTCTTTCATGTCTAGAGGAAGACTGAGTTGGAACAAATGAGAGAACTAAAGGAGGAAAATGTGATTTGTTTTCTTAATGAAGGATAAGTGATAAAAGTCGAAGGAGGGAAAACTGGGCCTGTAATAGGAAAATGTTGATTAAATGCAGACAGAGGAAAGTGTCTGCCAGACTGTGGGAGAGGATTTATGCTTCTTCATGGAGTAGGGGCAAAAATACAGTTGGCAAGAGGAGACTGGATCTGCAGTCTCTCCCTTTTTAGGATTCTTGTTTACTTGCAAAGTCTTTAGCTCAATCGCTTTCCTCCTCCCCACACAACTTTTTACTCATCTGAACTTCTTCAGTTGTATCGGGGCAGTTTGTATCAGAGCAAAATACTCTCCCAGCTAGCACTTGTGAAAAGCTATTGCCCTATACTTACTGTAGCAGGTTTTGCTAGAAAACTGGGTATGTATTTGAAAGAAAGGCAAAACTCACAAACTTCTCAATCAGCAAAACTGACCAAAAATAAGAAACGTTATGCTAATTTTTATGAGTTCTTGATTTTGTTTAGCCCTATTCCCAACCCAGCTATATTTTAATGTAAAGTAATAGACTTTTTTTCCTACTGCCTAGCTGTTGCATATTTCTTCCCTTTGCGCAGTATAATGATTATTCAAAGTGATGGAGATTCCAACTGAATGACTTCAGTGGGAGTAGGGTGAGAGTCCAAGCAAAAACGTTATGCAGAAATAACAGCATCAGCAAAAAATGTGTAGTTGGGATAGAAGTGAATTCAGAACTGATACACAAAGAGTAATGGTATCAAAACTTTCCTAGTTTAATAATAAAGATCGTTCCACCTCAAATTGAAATTGGGTCAAAAAAAAAATAAGGAAGAGTCTGTGAAAGAAATGGATTAAAGAAGTAAGAGCAAATTTTATGGCAAAACCATGAAGAATAACTTGATCCTCTGCAGATGTTTGACAGGAAATGATTTGAGTATGACCAAATGAATTCAGGCCAGCAGTTAATTTGTTTCATAACAATTTAGTATATGGCTAAATTTGATGGATTTAATAGCAACCCTGATACATTCTGTGGCTGTGTTATATCCTTGATCAAGTTGGTAAGACCTAAGGAGTTAACAGTACAAAATAAATTATTAGGTAGTATAATATCTTATCTGAAAACAAGAGCAATCTTTGCTCACAAAACAAATTGAAAACAACCATTGTCCAGATTGATATTGTCAGTGGTTGTGGCTTCTGCTCTTGTCTGGACTGAAAGAATAGCAAAAGTGTATTTCACCATTTCTGCAAGTATTAGAGTCGAGTTTTGACGTAAGGAGATGCCTTCCGTGAACATCTGCCCTACTTGTTACAGAAGGATGTTTATATAAGAAGAAACTAGAGTGTCTTTGCAAGGCTTAGAAAGGCAAAGGTCATCAGTCATTCTCCTGCATATGGAAAATTGCCTGGCAAAATTCTGCAATGTAAATATTAGGACAGATTTGGCATTTGGTAGGCCAGAAAACCAGAAATCAATGTTTTGGGACAAAACTAATAAAGGACAGCAATACACTTGTCAGTGTGTGTGAAAAAGCATGTCAACTCTGTCAGTAATGCAAGGTCCAGTTTGTGCATTATGAAAAACTCATGTATCTTGCTGATTTTCCTGAAAGGCACAAAAGGCACAAAATCATAGAAATCTGTTGTTTATAAATACTTAGCTAATATACTTTCTTCAGGGTCACATAATAAACCCCAGAAATTTCACTTTCAGTTTCAGTGGGACAAAGATTTCACCATAACCCTTCTACTCATAGAAACCAGCTCTTCACTAAGAAATACAAGATGGATATCTATATTAATGATTGCAGATGGTTTCAAAGCTTCTCACTCTTATTTTCATCTGTGGTTTGGAGGACTGATTCTGCAGTGCTGTCCACTATTTGATTACCAACTGTCTGAGGCTCTAGGTAGTGCTGGGAGGCGTGGATGTCTTCTAAACTCCCAATCTACCTTTTTCTTCTGTCCTTAAATTAGATTGTATTTGGGTTTTGCTCTGTCTTTATGGAACTCTGTCAGTAGCTTGTGTGGCTTGCTAGTAATTTTTCCAGCAGCTTCAGTAACCTAGATTAAAATTTTCCATCTATTGTGTCCTGCCCATTCAAGTAGTTTGAAAAGATTTACTCCTTTCTTTCCTGCTCTAAGTACTATGCTCTTATCTCAAACAAACCTCCAGTGTATATCCAGTAATGCCATTGTGCCAAATTAGTTCAGTTTTAATGTCTAGCACTCATCCATCAAATGTTCACTTTATATTTGATTTCCAGAAACCTCTAGTTCTTCTGCACAACCACTTTCAAGTCTTGAATCTCCTTTCTATATTTTTCAGAACCTGTCAGTTTTCAGCTTAGTGATTTATCACTGCTGTGCACGCTCACATTAATAATGTCAGAAGCCTTTTCTCTTTCTCTCTGTTGAGATAAAGCTCACAGACTCGGCTTCTTTCAGCACACACTGATATTTGAGTACTTGTACCCTGGCACTTCTCCAACTCCCTCATGTACAAAGCGCCTTTCTGTACAGCGACAGGGGTTAATACATTCTGTGCCTTCTCAGATGTTTTACAGTTTCTCAGAGAGCTTCTACGAGTGATTCTCTAATCAAATCCCTTTGGGGAGGGGTGAATCACAGTGTTTTGACTATATCCTGTGGCAAATACGCGATTATATTCTTTCTCCGCAGAGAGACACATCTCTGTGTGTCTTAGATGTTTTTAGCCACCTATTTCAATAAAAACAACAGAACACTGACTGAGGGCCAGTTTTGTTTTCTTGCTTGTGGACTTTATTTTGGGGCTTTTTAGTTGAGAGGTGTGGTGGCTTAGCCTAGGCTAGTAGCCAAACTCCCACCTAGCTGCTTGCTCACTCCTCTCCCCAGCAGGATGGGAGAGAAAAGAGGAAGAACAGGAATGAAAAAGCTCATGGGTTGAGATAAAGACAGGGAGACTGCTTACCAATTACCATGGTAGGCAAACAGAGTCAACTGGGGGAAAATTTACTTAATATATTGCCAATTAAAATAATTTTAAAAAATGCTAATGTGGGTAGTGGGAAACAAAAAAGACAAACATTAAAACAACAGCTTTCCTCCCTGCTTTCCCAGGCTCAACTTGACCTCCTCCCTCCTCCCAGACTCCTCTCCTCCTCCCTTGTTGTCACTGCAGGTTACACTCAGTCCAAGTCCCTTCAGAGAGGAAGCATGCAGTGCAAAAGGGGTGTTGAGCGTTTATGATCAGGATGTAGTGGTTTCTCTCTGCCATTCCTTTCTTCTCATACCTTTCTTCTCCTCCAGTGTGTCCCTTCCACAGGCTACAGGGAGTACCTGCTCCACCATGGAGCACCTCCTCCTCCGACCTTGGTGTTCTCTCTGCTGTTTCTCACTCTTTTTTTTTCCTCCTCCTCCTCTCTCTGCATGGCTTTTTCTGCCCTTTCTTAAATATGTTTTTCCAGAGGTGCCACCAGCTGTGCACAGGCACAGGGCGGCCCCTGGCCTCTTCTCAAAAAGGCCACCCCTGCAGCTTCCCTGCTGCCAAACCTGGGCACAGATGCCCAATACAAGAGGCACTCTATTAATGCTCTACTAGAGTAAAGTGTTTGCACAGTCTTAAACCTGTCCTGTTCAGAAATTCCCTTACGCAAATCTCAAATTGGGATGATTTAAGACAACATAGAGCATGTACGGACCAGATTTTTCTCCTGAATCAAGTTTTCACAGGATAAGCCTTCTACAAACTGTAGACTATTAAAATGATGAGAAATAAGCTCCCATAAAAGATTATGTGATTTATGTATGAAGCAATGTAACAGTTACTTTCTCATCATAAAGTGGATGTAATATAGTCAAATAGTAAGTATGAGTTGTTAGGGAGGTCAGAGACCTTCACTGCACAGCACAGAACATTCTGGTTAGTTCATCCTTCCAGAATGAAAACTGCATTTCATCCCTGGAGTGAGTCCATTAGGGACAGGTGTGTTTTTTTTACAGATTCCTATTAAAATCTAGTGACATGTGGCCTAGCTAAAAAGCCTGGGAGAACTGCAGCTTTTTAGATCCCCTAAATGCTTCTTTCTAATGCAGTCACCTTTACCACATGCCAGGAACCAAACTGGCAGAACATTACACGAGCTGCCCGGGCCGGTGTGGGGCCAGCTGGATGACCTCAGAAAAGGGGTATTGCCCCTCAGTTCCCTGCCCAAATGGAATATACAGGAGGAAACTCTAGGATAAATCAACTGACAATAAAAGCTAGATCTGAGTTTCTCATCATGGAAGACTGAGACAAGCAGGCAGAAGTTTAGGAAAGAAAATTTATAGCTGATCTGTTGGGTCATGGGTATAGAAAGGACAACTTGGGAATGGAAAAACTAGACACTGGGTGAGTGAAAAATAATGTAGAATTCATAGTGGGCCTCTCCTAGGCCCTTCCTATCTCTATCCAGAGATAGGAAAAAACCTGCAGAAGCTCTTTTTAATGAGCTGTGTAATGCCATACATTGTCTGCCACAAAGTATAATGGAAAGGTGCAGATGCCAGGTTATATTATCTGTATGTAGGTAATATAACATGAACTAATGTTAAAGACATTGAATAGTGACTTCATGTGTCTTGATTAATATTCCTGCATTTGTATATTAATTTAAATATAAAAGTTTTTGAGGAAAAAGTAAAAATGACCTGTAAGGATAAACAAATGTTTCCTTTGAAAGAATTTAATATTATTAGTGACTGTTACTAGTGACCTTTAGTGAATTTATTATTATTATTATTATTATTATTATTATTATTATTATTATTATTATGTGTACATATATATACACACACACACACATATATATATATATACAAGTTATAAATATAATGGAGAATGGCTGGTCACTTAGTCAGAGTTCCCTCTGACACATGGTGGTCCCACTCTCCTCTTTGTTTTCTTCACTACTCAGTGCTGCACAGAGAAGACATTTTGGTTGTATTGTACTTAAATTTCAAGTTTCTAGCACTTTCAGGGTTCAGTATCATAAAGTCTCCTGTAAAGAGACCTGAAGCCATCTGTCATGTGAAACTTACCTGCTAAGTATTAATAGGACGAAGTATGCCCGCAGTTTCTTTCAGGTGAGCATGCTCTGCCAGTGTTCTGAATCATGCAGAAACAATGGCTCTTTGGTGCTGGATCTTTCGTAGTTTTTCTTGTGAACATAACTTTTAGCTTCCTGGTCTATGTCTAGAAAATAGGTGGAGTTCTCAGCTGCCTGCAAAAACTGTTTAGACATATCCAAAGTTATTCTGTTTTGCAGTGAGATAGTTTTTGATTTTTTTTTTGTCTTCCCAATGTATTTTACATTATTAGTCGTATTATTATTTACATTATTTCTACAATCTTTCAAAATGAATGTTTCTGAATGATTTTTTTTTTTAATAATATTTTTTCTTCAAGTGCTATGCACACTATCAGATAATGCAAAAGACATATCATTCCTCAAAATGACACGGTATACACGTCTGAGGTTTCTATGATAACTTCTCTTGCAGTGAGGTCACATCAGTCTTCAGATAGTGATAGAAATGAGAGGTGCTTGAAAAATACACTGATTTGCTTTCTTCTTCCAATACTGCTACCACCTTTGATGCAAATAAGCTTTGACATTCACTCTGTAGCTGTTGAGTGGCACTGTTTAAGCAGAGTAGGAAAAAATCTGCAGAAAGGTATATTAAGATACTATTCAGCAGAAGAGACTAATTATCTAATTTATTAACTTGTCTGTTTAGTTAATGTCAGATGCTTCAGTAAGTATTACTAGACAGTGTGAAATGAGTGCTATGAGGTATTTGACTAAGCCACAGGAATGAATACCTTCTGAACTTCTGCTCCATTGGCCGTGTTTCATAATTTTACTCACTTCATCCTGGCTAATGTAACTGCAAATGTTGATTTTAGTCATGACGTTTTTCTATTTTTTTATTACTTACTGCACTCCTAGGCTATGGAACTCATTAACTATGTCTTTATGCAACCTATAATTGGCCTTACTAACAGTGTTTCCTTGAGCTTTCTGGAGAGCACTTTATCTCTTGTATTATGAGCAAGCAGAAGAAAGGGATTGTAACTATGTTGTGTGGGCATTTTTCCACAGTGCCATTCTGTTCTTCCTAAACAGTCCTTATCTTCTTAGCCCTTGCACATTAATCTGCTTCTCCAATCTGAGGGTAAAAGCAAAGTTTATTGGAAAGTACTTGGCTCTTCCACTGTTGATGTGATTTCTTTTTTGTCTTGTGTTAAGGATCACTGAATCCTGTAGCCCAGTAGAAGCATGCAGCTCCATGCCCCCAGATCCAACCAGTAGTAAGATTGAACATGTAGTCCTGATCAGTCTGAGGTGATCAAGCACAGGGCTCGGCCAAACAAGTACTAACCAGCCACCTGTGTAGATGTAACTGGCCCTCTTTATCCCTTTATCTTTCTATTTTCGCATGCTTGTTCCTCCCCAAACTACCTTGATCCCTCCCTTTCATTGCCTTTGGTTCCTCCCCTAAACGTATCATACTAAATCTTGTACAATCTCCAGATACTCTTTCCTGTATCCCATAAGTCTCATTACCCCCTAAGCAGTAACCCCCACCAGGCTAACCATGAACAGACCATGTTATGAAGTAAGTACAAGTTATAAAAATGGGAGTACAAGTTATAAAAATGTGTTGCTGATCTTGGAAGATACCAGCAAGATGGGACCCCTGTAATTAATGTTTAGTTTCTGGGTCTATACTGTACTTATACAAGAGGCAAACACTGAATTACTTGGCCCAAGGCTACGTTATAGGTAAAGCACAAGGTCACCAGGGTGGTATCTTGTGACTTTTGATAATTCCATGATTAGTATTTGCTGATCAGTGTTTTTTTTTTTTAATTAAAGTTTCTGCTTACCTTTTTTTGTTGTTGTTCCAATGCAGTGCAGTATAACATTGAAGGGTTGCTTGAACTAGATGCAACCAAGTTTACTACAAAACTGATAGCAGTGCAGCTATGTTGTCCAGTACAGCAGTCTCCCCGGTGAATGCGCTAGCCTGCTCAGAACTAGCTAGCTCAAGGACTTCTACCTTATCCTCCATTACAAAGTGTAGACATAACCCTGGCCATTAGTCTTTAGCATCAGTTTCTTAGATGCTGCACAATAGGGACAGATGCATTTCCTACTTTGGAGGTATGGTTAGTTCTTTAAACGTGTGGAGTACTTCAGTATGATAGGGTTCATTTTTGGACATGTGTAAATTAAAGTCTGCATCAAAAAGTATAGTGAAGTTTAGAACTATTGATTGGATTTGTCTAAATGTAGGCTACAGTCTACATTTCCCTAAAAGATGTATATACATCAAACTGAGACCTGAGTATTTCATCTTTGCGGTGTCTGTAGAGGGTATGTAGATGCATTACCTTGTCATGTATGAAACAGGATGCACGTTTGCTGTCATTTAACTGCCTCACAGCTGGGGACATGTGCTCTGTGTAGGCTGTTAAGTTACTTCAGGACTGCTTTTTTTTCAGTTTACTTTTGAGTTCTGTACTTACCATCTTGACAAGGATTTTAGTAGTCTTTACCAAAATTGCTTTTCAGCACTGCGTGGCATGCAGTGATGTGCAATCCTTTGACCTGATTGTGAATAGCTCTTGTGTGTGTGGTGTATACCTGCTTGTTCTAGCATTTGCTAATCAAAGGTAATATGAACATAAAAATGAATCTATTATCTGTGCTTCTTTAGAGGGGTGGCCTCAGATCCCCATGCCTCCCTTGAATAGACTGGGGAATGCTTGGACCATGCTGCAGCATTCTGAGAACATTTTGGACCGTCACAAAGCTTTGGCAAGCATTCATAATTATGCTCCCCTCACCACACTCTTCTGACCACTCTGAAGCTGCTTAGCCCAGGAATAATTTTATAGACCAATTTTGGTTTCAGAGTCTGTCACTTTGGCTTTGGACTCACTTGGCTTTGTTCTGCCCAACCTTAGCCTAGGCAGAGGTTCCATGATGCATCCTGTCTCAGCTTTCACTAGTGAAAGCAGCACCTGACCATCTAATCTTTACCAATAGGACTGTCACTTAAATGCCTGCAGCCAGTCTGGTGTGTCAGTGGTTTCACTGCTGGTCAGATCACCATCCTGTTGTGGTGCTAGAAGATCTTTGCTCTGGACCTCACTTAGAACCTCCCCAGCAACCCTATCAGCAGGCCCCCATCCATGCTAGGTTGGTGGAGCATGTTTTTTTTTTGGCAGTGACTATTTTTTAACTTGTGCCATGCGAGTGATGGCTTTCCATTCTTCTTCTATGTGACTCCTCATGGACATCTTCTTTCTCAACTTCAGGTGATGCAAATATCTGTTTAAAAACAGGAGATGAAGTAGACTTGTCAGAGTATACCATTGCTTTCTTTGACATATGAATTTAGGATACCCCATCCAAGCCATGTTGGTTTCTGTGCTTCTCAGAAGGTAAAATTTGATGAGAGGCATCCATTAAGTTTCCAAGCTAGTCTATAAAGCTGTGAGCCACCATGCAGAGCTTTGTACATTAGAAATTCCTTGTTAGTCACTGGAGGACTTACTTACAGGAGGAATCTGTTGCAAGGAAACTTTTGGGCAAACTCCCCTTTACTGTGTGGAAAGTTTAGCTCATTGTGCTGTGGATGATCAATGCTTATTCCAGGAGTTCATCAGATGAATTTCTCTGGAGGATATAGCTAAGCTTTTGTATCCTTTGACTACTACTTGCAACTTGGATTTCCTTTTGCAATGACAATACTTTTATGGACCTGGCCAGGACCCTTCGGCAGACTCCTGCTTCCTGCCTCCCACGGCTGGAAAACCTGATAGGAAGTATCAGCACTGACATGGACAGAATTCTTAAATGCTTTTCCTTTGCCATCATTTTGGTAGTTGCTTTGGAGAAAACCAAGCAAGCTACATTTAGAGATTGCAGCATTTACGTCTGCCATCTGCCCAAACTAAATAGCCGTTAGTTTACTTGCAAGTGTGTTGAAATCATCTGAATAAAGACAAATATGTTCTTGAGAGAAAGCAAGCTTGAAACTAAAGACCCAAAACTGGCTATGAAGGCTGGAATTGGGAAAGGGTTCACTTTGAGTCGTGCACTTTCATCCTGACAGAAGGAATCCCTGATTGAAGTGAGATCAGGGAAGACAGAGGAACAGAGAGAGAGAGATAGAGATTGGTGGCGGAGGGGTTGATCTTAACATCAGAAGGGTCTCATATTTGTAACTGCCTTGTCTGTTTTGGATATCTGTAAAATTGTGAAAAGTTTTGTCTATTTACTTTAGCCTGGTTTGAGATTGAGTATTAACACAGAGGTTGCTGGTTACCTTCTTCAATTTATGTATGCCAGACAACCTCTTGCTTTGTTCAGAAAATAAAAAGCTTGGCATTAGAAATTATGGCCAGTCTCCATTCTTACCCAGGGATTCCACTTATCTCCTGGCTCCTCCTTTCTGTAGGAGGAACTGTTTTTCTTCCATCTGTCAGTATGTTAACATCATATAAATGATTGTGGTTGTGCCTTACCCCTCATACAGTGTTCCAGGCCAGGCAGAAGCTGGAGATTGGACAGATTGCCTTTCTGTTATCCAGTCTCCCTCCCTGTCCCTCTTTAAGAACTCTCCTTGAATGCATCTGCTTCATTGAAAAGTAGACACAGTGTTGACTTAGATATCTAGAGAATCTGTAGCTCAGGAAAAAAAAAAAAAGCTTTATAGCTCTCTCTCTACTCTCTCAGAGTAGAAAAAGAGACTTAGCCTATATTGGACCTGAACGTAAGTTTCAATTTTGTCATAAAGTGATCGGGCTCCTAATATCAGAACTACTCAGGTTCATAACCCTTGAGTTACAAGATGCTTATCCTCAGGTTCATAAACCTTGAGTTAGAAGATGTTTGTCCTCATATCTCTGCACAGTAAATAAGTACAGTGCTTGGTAAGTCTGAATCATTACCAGCTGAAAACCTCCTGTCTGGGTTCTTTTTTTCTTTGGTAGCTTTCCCTAAGACACTGACCTTTTTCTGTGCAATCTATTCTTAGTTGAAGGGGGAGACTGTTATTCACATTCTTGAATGACTGATTAATAGAAGCTTAGCTGAATGAATGGTCTTTCATTCTCTTCAGAGTGCTTTTCATGTCTCTTCAAGTCATTAGCTCTTGAGCATCCATCCAATCCACAGCACACTGGCATGGCTGGATTCTGCTGGCAGCAAGAGACTGTTACCTTAAGTCAGATTCAGGGTCTGTGTTGACATGTTTCATTGTTGAAATACTTTCGTTACTACTATGCTGAGACACTCCTTAACAGTTCTTCATCATCTGGCAGCATGAATTCTTGTAATTTGAAGTCTGTAGGCTTGCTCATGACTATGTATATTCTAGGTAAATATCTCTGTATATTATGAGTGATGATTGTCTTTCATAGGAGACACTATCTAGTCTTTGAAACTGAAGCTACATAGTAACAAGTTCAAACTCTGCTCAGTTTTTAAAATCTGTGTGGCAACCTTGAAGGGATAGTCAAAAAAGCTTGGTGATGTGATAGCAGACTGCATCAGCACCCTTTCCTACATTAATAAACACTGAAGTGCAAGACCAAGACCCCCTTGTAAGAAAGCTATGATTGTAAAGGATTGGTGCATTCATCAGCAAACTCATCTGTTGTGGATTTGCATTCCAGTTGTATTGAACACCCTGATGAACAAGCTGCATTGCTTTGTGCTCTGGACAACAAAATGGGAGATTAAGGTTAACTTTTTGGCATCTCTTTTTAGGAACTGTGATCTTTGAGATGGCCTTGTCTTGAATGCAACCAGAAGGTGCTGAATCTTTTGCTTTTGAGCTGTCTGCTGTACAAGTTCCCTTTCAAGGATGTTCCTTACACTTTGAGAGGGGGGGAGCCTTGTTTCACAGTCTGTCTCATTCATCTGATACTAACATTGTTGATCAACATTAAGCAGGAGCCTGTAAAGAGAAGAGGTGATTTCAGGGTCATTTCCACCCTCACTGCATAATCTGAGGGTCTTCATGTTCTTTCTGGACCTGTTGATGAAGGACACACTGATTCTGGGCTGTCTCATGGTAAGCACCCTTTCCCTGGTGCCCTGTGTCCTGAGTAAGCCTTGGTTAAACTGAGCTATGCCCCTTGGTTAAAGAAGTGCTGGTTAGTAGCTGAAACAGACCTTACTTACCTGGCTGAGTGGTCCATGTTTTCCACCTCAAAGGTGTTCTCTCCTGTCTGGTTAGCTGTACTGGTTGTACTAGTCTGTCTGCATATAATGAGGGAGTCCTCTTTCCTTGCCTGACTGCTGGGTTTTGTGTGTGTCTTTGGCTCATGAAGTGTTCGGCTCTTTATTCCCCAGTAAGTGGAGTGGTGGTATTCTTGTACTAGGCTCTCCTGGAATCCTTAAAGGAGCTTCTCTAGAGCACCAGCTGGATGCTTGAGCATATTTAGTTTCCTTGTGTGCAGGAAAGTTAGCAGAATTAGGGCTGCATAGTGGTGCAGACAGCTGTTTCAGAAGTAAATGTTAGTCTCGGCAGGGTCTTTGCTTGGGTTTGGTTAGTTTATGTGGTTAAAAATGTATGGTAGAATTTCTGGTCTTTTGCACTGATCTTTCAATGATAAAGGAAGGAAAACTGTAATTGTGAGCATAGGGATGGTAGCTCCTTCAAGAAGACTAAATTTGGCTGTGGCCTGTGAAATACCACTCGTATCTCATCTCTCGTCTCACTACCCTGTATCTCATCTCTCCTCACCCTACCCTCAAGACCTTTCAAACTCAACATCCAAATTTAGCTCGATACCTAGGGGATAGGGAGGTGGTGTCAAACTGTGGCAGAAGTTTCTGCCTTAGGAGCTTCATAATGTTTAGTGTTTTTTTATTCTCTAAGAAGTAGTAATAAAGCATCAGTTGCAAGCAATAATGATGTATCTGTTAGAGGTTGGTTGAGATATTTTTATGACTTTGATGGGGCAGTTCTGTTTACCTTAAAAAAGGAAAATGAAACTCAGAAGCTCGTGTTTTGTCTCAACAGAATCACAGGTCCTTTGCCAGCCTTGCAACTGTTAGTATTTTATTAATCTGGGAATAGGAAACAGATGGCAGGAGGGAAACCCTAAAACTGATCTAGTAGAATGTAATTATGCAACACTTACTGTTTATTGAAAAAAACTGAGCAAGAACAACTGAAAAATTATTTATTGAATAAGTATTTATTGAATATTGAACACTTTTTCTTTGGAAAAAATGAAAAAGATCCTCTGTTGAGCTCCATAGGACTATTTTAATAAATTTTTATATGGTTGCCCTCACCCTGCTTTTCAGGCATCAGGGTGGTTTAACTATATGTGTGCATATTGAATTACATGGTTTTAGTTAAGAGCCAGCAGTTACATTTTGATTATGGCTATTGTAAATTGCTAAATAGCTACTGGCCAAACTAAAAATAAACTCAGATGTGTAAGCATAGTCTGTACCTTGTGATAGGACTCTCCTTTGGTTTTGACAGCTCCCATAACAGTTGTATACGTTGGGTAGCAGCCAGGAATTTGTCTTGATTAATTAAAATAATTTTTAATTAATTCTTTAATTAATTATTTAATTATTAAGAATCAATTAATTAATTAATTCTTTTCCTCAGTGTAAATTTTAAATTCACTCTTACAGATTTAGAATTTGCCATTGTTTCTGGAAGACATTTTAAAAAATATCATATGCAATGTAATCATTAGAGTCTTATTACTTCCTGTGCAGAACTTTTCTGTAAAATCAGATTAGTGTTTTTCTCATATGTGTGTAAATTAAAGATTAAAAAATTGCTTTCCTCTGTAGAGTGAAATTAATAAGAAAATCCCTGTACTAAAGTCTTTAGGATAAGGTTCTGCATTAGATTTTTGGTTTTATTTTTTAAAAATGCAGTTGGATTTGGAGATAAGACTTGTCATTTTGTTTTAAAGCCTTTGAAACACTGTAAAGAAAAGTAGCTATAAATGGTATTGAATGGAAGAAAATATTCAGTAAATTATTTTGAGATTTGTTATTAGTCCTTCTGTAGTTTAAAGATTTAACTATCCACCATATATGATATCGCATAACTGATGTGCCTATATGCATTGTTTATCTGTCTAGCTGGATAGTACGGTAAGTACAAGGTCAAAGAAATAATAAGTGAATGGAAGGGACTGGAATCTTGGATAGAAAGAAATGTTGCAGGCTTGAAGACATGAGTGTAATCTGCCTGAGGGGAAAAATATGCAGCACGGCTATTTAGTAATTTGTTTATGATAGGGAGTAATTTAGTGGATGAGGGAAATTTGAAAATCTGTGAACTAGAGGAAAAGAAAATCAAAGGTTATCCTTAATGCTCACTTAGGAAAAGATATCTGTGGTGTGTTTATTGCTGCTTAGTCCACTGATCAGGACTTCAATACAGTGCAGTGGCACAGACTTTGGGGATTCTTCTGTTAAATACTCATTGAGACATAACTAACCAACCACAAAATCAAATCCTCTGAGGAGGAATTTTTGTTTTAATATTTGTCTGCTTTTGCTTAATAGCATGTATTTTAAGAGATCAGGAATTAAATATGTAGAAGCTAATTATGGTAATCCTGTTGCCAGGGTCTCTTTGCATTGGGTGACAAACTATCAGCTACATGGCTCTGAGGGCAATGGTCTAGGGCATGGGGGTTCAGGTGGTCTTCTCCTTGATCCCCCTTATGAGGAGAAAGGGCCTGAGGAAGACTGGGCAGATCCTATAGGTCAACAACTAGTTTTGCGGCTGCTGTCAGCAACAGGGTTTAGGTTTCTGTGATGATGGGACCCTCTTTGAGGATCAATAGCTGCTTGGAAGAGATGCGATCTATCTGATTAAGTGAGGCAAAATCATCTTTGCTAACAGGCTGGCCAGCCTGGTGAGAAGAGCTTTCAAATAGAAATGATGTGGGAGGTAGATGAGAACCTACAGTCACGTGAGGACTGCGATGACGGGAAAGAGCATACCCTCAGCAAGTTTGCAGATGATACAGTACACGTTGGAAGGAGTAAAGAAGGCAGAGCCAGACTCTTCTCAGTGGTGTCCAGTGAAAGGACAAGAGGCACTGGACACAAACGGAAATAACTGTAAATTCTATTTAATCAAAGAAAGTACTTTTTTTTACTGTGAGGATGGTCAAACACTGGAGCATGTTACTCAGGTTGTGGAGTCTCCATCCTTGGAGACTCTTTAACCTAACTGTTCATGGCCCCAAGCAATCTGCTGTAGTTGCCCCTGCTTTGAACAGAGCAGTTTGACTAGACAGTCTCAAGAGGTCCCTTCCCACCTCCACTACCCTGTGATTCTTCGAGTCGGAGATTTTTCAGAATATGGTGTTCACTCAGACATCTCTGCTAATTAGACAACGGATGAATTGTTACATTTAAGAGGGCATGAATTTCATCCTGAACTTTTGTGAATTGACACGACATCCAAAATTAGTGATGTTTCTGAAGATCACTGCATATTTATATTTATAGAAGCATATACATTGGTTACATTATGTTAATATAATTTCAAGAAATGCTTGAAGGTAAAATAGGAATTTGAATTTGAAAGTCTTCTGCACTGTAACTGTACTGCACTGTCTTCTTTTTTCTGGACACACTGGCCACAACATCATATGTACCTGGATCTATAATGCTGGGCTGTAATGTAACATTGTTGTAGCAGTTTGCTTCAACTAATTTTTAATTAGTTCTGTGTTAATGACTTTCATAGATACGCAGCTTGTTCTCTCAGGCAGGCTCTTTTCAGTTGCTTTACCTGTTGTGTTAAAGCTGTAACTTAGTTACAAGCTCAGGCACAGACCAGCTCTTTATCGTGGTTTAGAGGGATTTATACATACAGCTTAATTAATGTTGAGGATTTCTGAGTGCCAGTTTTGTCTGCAGCCCCCTGATTAACTGCCTTCTAAATAGCCAGAGAAAACTGTCTCAGGGATTTCATACTTCACTAAAGCAAAGGGAAAAATAACGCTCTTAAATCCTGGCATATTTGTTACATAGGAATGGTGGATAAATATGACCATATTAATAAAAAATTATAGTTCTCTGCCTTGAAAAGTCATTTAGACTTTGAGACAGCTGTTTCATTTAAAACATTAATGCACTCAGCTGCAGAACTGAGAGCAAAGAGAAGCAGAGAATTATCACTGTAATCTGCAGAAGAGTTTCTTAGGTTTTATGTAGTTTACAGGAGGGTTGTGGACCATCTACAGTGTAAATCATTATGGCTAAATGGACACAGTATCTTGCCATGTTGAACCTCAATTTCAGGAAAGATTTCAGTAGTTTGCTTTTTTCTGTGTTGACATGTTGCCTGTTGGAAGAGAAATTAAAATAAATGTTTTGCACTCTCAGTTTAAATGCAGGGGAATTTTAAAACATATTTTTCTATCTAGGTACACAGACCAAGAGAGTTTAGTGTTGCTATTTGGGAAGCTGCTGCAGAGATCAGGTGCTTCAGTGCTATCAATCAGCAATGGTCTGCTAGAAAACATTAGCACTTTCTTTCATAGTTACCCTTTATACTTACTCTATCTCTCAAGTAAATTAAAAAATTAAGATGTAGGAAGAAAGTTCTGAAAGTTTTTCTAAGCTAGTGTTTGCTTACTGCAGAAGTACAACTATCATTGAGTGTGTATGGAAGGGTGCATAGAAAATGGCTGTATGCTTCCTTCTCTCACACTTGAGAATTATCACCAGTATATGTAGGCAATTAATGTGTTTTATTGGCTACTGCTTTAATTAGTTTTGTGGCTTTAAATTCAAAAGGTATGCTTTAAATAATAACATTAATTAACTATAATAACATTTATTGCTGTGTACTTTTTGAAAGAAACAAAATTATTGAACTACAGCATTCACAGTCAAATGTGATATGATTAGACAAAACAGATTCAGTAAATCTTAATATTCCAAGTCCCCCAGATAACAAATTTGTAGGCCTGCCAGATGGGCTATATTAGTTTCCTGGAACAAAACAAGGTGCATGGGAAAGGGCTGGCTGCTTTATTTTATTTTGTTTTTTTTTTTTTCTAGGGAGCAGGGACAAACTTCTAACCTCTTTGGGCTGCTCTTTCAACCTAATGATGTTCCAGCATTTGAGTCCTTCAAATTCAAGCTATGGTTGGATCTAGTTCAAAGAAAAGCAGTTATGTTGTATGCATTTGTCTGGTCCGTAGCCTGACATATGGCATGTGTTAAACTGAGGTCTAAGTGCAATGATGATATCACCAGCACAGTGCAATAATATCAATGTCAGAAGTGTGGACTAGTGAGTTGCTGAATTTTGGAGCTGAACACTGCCTCACGTCCTTGTATTTTTTTAACCCTTTTTTTAAAAGAAGTGACATCTTGCTGATGTAGATTTATATTGCCCTTGTCCTCAGTGGTGCTTCTGCTCAGCTGTGATGCTGTCAGTCACTGTGGAGGACTGACTTTTCTCTGTCATTGATGCTTTATTCACAAGATATTTTTCACTCGCTTCTGTCATCAAGCTTCTTGCCTTTTGTGCTTTGTTACCCCATGAACGAGTCTTCCATTCATACCGTATTATTACTGACCTCTACTTGAACTTTCTTCCTCTCCTTCCACATATATTATTTGACTTTTCCACTGTGACAGGGAGTAAGAAGGGAAACGACATATTGCAGACTCAGAAAGAATTATAGTCTTAACTTCTTCTAGCAGAAAAAGTGTGTGTTTTGGCTCTTGAAAATGAGAACAGTTTCATACCAAGGAGAGGCAAAATATCAAATGTGTTTCTGCAAAATGGATCATAACTGCATGTAAATTGAACTGGTTCTTCTAAGGCATTGAATCCTCCCGTGTGGCAGTGCCTGTATTTGCTGCTTCTCCCTTTCAAATAACTTTTTAAGAGTAGTAGTATTAATGCCAAGAGTCAAACAGCTACTATTTTTGTATTTTTGTCTAAGTAAGGCTTGCAGGTTTTTTTTGGTCAAACTTCTACTTTTTAACATTGCTCACTTGCTCACTGAATGCATGTGTGAAAGAATAGCAACAGGTTGAAAATGCAGCCTCAGGGAGGTGGTCAGTGTTTACAGAAGCTTGTACACCCTGCTTTGTTCTGTGCATCCCCCGTACTGTCAGAGCCCCTCCCAGTCCTCACTCTGCACTCCATTCCCTTCAATAGGATGTCTCAAGGATCACATTTTGCAGGCTCCAGTAACTGTCTCTCTAGCCCAGAAAGTTCTAGCTGAATCTTTTTTTCAGCGTTGCCATAATTGGCTTCACTCTCAGCCAAACTCTGACATGGGTCTTGATAGTGCTATAGCACTTGCACATTGGAATTGTAAGCAAATGCGTCATCTTGAATGTCTGGCAGCTCGAGGGATCAAAGGCAGGAAACTTCATTTGGTAGATGCAAAATTCCTTCAATGCTGGTTATTCTTTGCAAGATTTCCCTGAAACAAAGGAACCAAAATTCTTGATGATAATATGACTGTTGGCAATACTGAAGCAGGTTTTGGGCAAATATCTTGTCCTAATACATTGCTGGTAGCCTTTAGTTGTATGCTGGTGTCTTTGGAGGTGAAATTTTGAGCCTATGCCTTCATTTGTGACATGCAGAAAAGAGCAGACCAAGACCCTTCTCTTCAGTTAGTTTCCTGGCAGAGCGGCAAGTTCCTTTTGCTGAATAACTCTAGGAAGATTGTTAATTTGATATAGAAAGTCCATTAATTTTTTTACTTTCTCCCCATCAAACTCCTCCACCCATTGTAGGTGGATGCACTGAAGGCAGTTACTGGTGCAAAATACATAAGCTCTTTTTCTGACTTCAGGACGTTTGCAATTCTGTCATTTTCTCTAACCTAAAAATTGCGGGCTCTGTTATTGTTTGTTGTGGAATGCAGCACTTGAAGTAGAATAACACTATATGTATAACATTGGGAAACATTACACAAAATTAGGTAACTGGTGTCCTCCCTACTGTCCTGTTCTTGAAACTGGTGAGTATTGTATAATTCAGAGGAAAGTGGTACCTTCTCTCTCACTACTGTTTTCTTGATAACTGAGTAAAAGGGAAATAAGCACAACCTGATCACAGTATTGAAACTTGTAGTGGGCTAAAACACTGAGTTTTGGAAGCTTTTTTATATGGAATTATGTGCTCCTTTAAGAACTGTTTTTGAGAAAATTGCCATTAAAGTTACATTTAGATAGTTGAAATGTTCAAAATTATCCTCAAACCCTATAGGAATTCATGACCATGTATGGTTGTATGGAAAGATTCTTGAAAAAGACATTTGCTAGAATTGGTAATGGAAACTGGCTAACCTCTGTGGGGTGTGTAAATTATTTGCTACACGCTGTGTCTTTTAGACTAACTTTATAAACTAGGATGATATGGTGTTTGTATTCCTATCAGGTTTTTAAGATTTCTGTACAGCATGTTATTCTGTTTAATATCTCACTGTTGTTTGTTCCATTTTAGGGAACTTTCTACAATTCTATTAAGTACAACAAGGAGAAAACATAAGCAAATAGTGGGTGTACAGAAGTAACAAAACCTAAATGTTTTATGCAGAAAAGATTCAACAAGTATCTCCTATCTACGAAGAACGAATCAAATTTTCACATTCTGTGGCATTGCAGTACAATGTTGGATCAAACCACACATGCTATTCTAACAAAAAAATAATTGAATGATACTATTTGCACTGATCTGATAATGTGGAAATAAAATATTGAAAGGAATGCCGTTATTGTTTTCTTTATTCTTCGGGTTTTGCTGCACTGAGTGGATTTGCTAAAACCAATAAAAGGTTTTATTCACAAAGCCATCACTACAGGATTAAAGAAACCTTATAGGCAAAACGTGTTGATACGAAATGAATAGGACCTAGGGTACTAACTGGGTTTCATAGTAAGCATAAGATTTTAGAAGTAGAGAAGGGAAATACAGCCCCACAAATCCTGTTATCCTCATTGGGCTATATGATTAAACTGCTGGGATCATACTGAAAAGGTACATCTGTGCAACAGTACAGCTGCTTGGATGTGAATCAGGGGTCCAGTTCTATGATTCTTACTGGTGTTGAGTAGTGTTTTACTTTGCCAATTGTGCTTTTGAAGCTTAAGAAGCTCGTCATGGCCAATGTGAGAATGGCACAATTGAACTCCGTGTTAATGCATGACAAATACTGCAAGTAATGCAGGCTGATTAACAGGAAGTTTATTTGGCAAAGATATTTAAAACATGAATTTTGCCATGACCAGTAAGTTCCTATTAAATCACAAAACATATTCCAGTCCTGCTGAAATCAAGGGAAGTTTTCCTGTTGACTTCAGTGATATAAAGATTTGGACCTCCTTTGGATTTATCTTCCAATTTAAGATCATTTTTCTGATGCTTACTAAATGTTCCCTAGTGTTTATACATTAAAATGTGTTGCCAATTCAAATAGTGTTGTCTTGTACTGTAAAAACTAAAATAAAATATTTGTTTTGGCATCTTTGTAAGTGGAATTTTTGTCATGTGTTTAGAACTTATTCTACACTGCTAGCTGCACGTAGGAATATGTTCCCTGCTCTTCTAAAAACATTTTTAGTGTACGTTTAAGACATTAACTGTAACTTTATGGATTGGGTTTCTTGCTCAGTGGATTTACACTACAGTACAAATCTAACTCTTAATTATTACCAATTGTTTGATGTCCTTCTGCACATCAGATTGTTTTTGCCTGTGAGACTATCATTTTGTCTTTAATGAAAAGATTGTCATTAATAATATAGTGTTAAAGTTTTAAGTTACTAACTGTGTGGTTTATTCCATCTCTGTAACAGGAGAGCTGCTTGTGAGCTAATGCAAGCACCTTTTTGATTATTTCTCACTGAATTACTTCTTTTATTTGCTGAGCATCTCTGCTCAAGATCAGTTTGTTTCCAACAACGTACTCAGTGATTCCTGTTAGTACCACCTTAGGTGTTAGTACTCGTTGTCAACTAATTTATGTAGTGGATCCTGAAAAAATTGAAGATAAAAGTTGGGCTGCAGCTTACTTTAGTAATCTGCAGGTTTTTTACTGTGTTCAGGGACATGGTTTTCATCCCTAAATGGTTTGTGACGCATGATACCTTTTTAACTAAAATGCTTTACTTTGACTTTCCTACTTCCATACCTATTCTGTAGTCAATCTGGTGGGGAGTTTGCTGTTTTTATACTTGAAATAAAAGCTCTTGTTTGGTATACCTGTGTAACATCACTCATTAGTTTTCCCTCCCTACAATATGAATCCATTATTTCAGCAACCTTACTTTTACAGTCATGCAGCCACTTCTGTGGGATGTGGCAATTCTTTCTGAGGTTATGGAAACTTCTTCCTTTCTCTTACTTCCCTTCCTGCCATTTTCTCAAACTAAATGTGGCACTTTTGTTTGGGCCTCTCAATTTCTTAAGAATCTGTATCCCTAAAAACCTTCATGTTGGCTTATCCTGCAATTTGTGTCCAATCTCTATTCCCATTTTCTCCAATTTCCCCATTGGTTAGCTAAACCTTAGAGACTATTAACATGCATCTCTGCTAATTCTCATCAGGTCTTTTCCGTTGCTTTTTTAATGCTCTTTTATTTTTCTGTACTTTCCCATACATCTGTAAGACTAAATCTTCATGTGGTGCTAGTTCTCATAGAGATTGTGAATTTGAATCTGAGGTCTTTGCATTTTACCTTTGCTGTATTGCCTGCCTCCTACTTAGGTTTAATACAGCATACTCAATTGACCTTCAGTTTTACTCTAGTCTCCCAGGGTGAGACTCACTTCTAACTTTAGAAGTCTACAATGGCAGCTGAAGAAGTTTTTCTATAGAGTTGTTGAGATGTATAGAAATACCTGCTTTTCTATGTTGACAGTAAAAGGGGTCTTGATAACTGTTTTGGATGTCTGCATCTCTAGGTAGCTCTCTCTGCATTGTCTACACCTAAGGTTAAGTGTCATGAACTGTATACTGTGTATGCATATTCTTGAGAATGAAAATGAACTGCTGGTTTGATTGTGTTATACGACAG
Organism: Mycteria americana; assembly: GCF_035582795.1. Taxonomy (NCBI): domain Eukaryota; kingdom Metazoa; phylum Chordata; class Aves; order Ciconiiformes; family Ciconiidae; genus Mycteria; species Mycteria americana. The sequence continues at coordinate 161,040,829 of NC_134366.1, forward strand.
TTAATTTTTTCTTTCTGAAGTATTTTATTTTTAGAAGGAACATTTCTTTTTCATGGGTCTCCCAACAATAATTTAGAATGAAAGAACTTAATGGAAGAACTGAAGTAGATAATGGCCAAACTGTTTTATTACTGAATTTAGAACAAATGCATTTAGTGATTTTGCTTATTTCTCGCTTTGCCCAGGGAAGAAAGCTTTAAGTATTAAGCTTAGTGGGAAGAGGAAGGTATAAATTTATTGAGTTACAATTTTATTGTTGAATTAACAATATTGTTTTCATTTTAATGATTTACAGGAAGCCTGTTTACCTGTAAAACTCCAGCAATTGCAGATATTGTGATACTGGTAGATGGTTCTTGGAGTATAGGCAGATTCAATTTCAGACTTGTTCGACTGTTTCTGGAAAATCTGGTTTCCGCTTTCAATGTGGGATCTGAGAAAACAAGAGTAGGTAAGGTGCCATATTTTTTCTTAATATTTCTGTAGCAATGTAAAAATTTCATGATTTCAGGATAGTTAACAGCTTAATGCTACTTATTTGTGCAAGATTCATCCTCACCTGGAACTGGCACTTCTATCATAAGAGTAATGCTGCTGGAATGATTGCAGTATTAATTCCCCACAGTTTACTGTGATACTCAGCTTAAGTAAACTCTAATGCAATGTCAGTGGAAAAGAAAAAACAGTGGAAACAGTCTTACTGACTTCAGTCACCATTAGATCAAACCCTTGCAGTTTAATTTTCAGAGGAAGAATGTGCCAATGGATGGCTTTTCTCATGGTTTAAACTGGCTCAAATGTTATATTTCTGTTCTGCTACTTATATTTCAGTCTGTTCAAAAGCATATTAAATAAAATCATTCTTTTTCAAAAAACAATTTCTTGGAATCTTACTAAACTCTGAAAAAGTTGTGTACTCCTCATTTACTTTCCTTAGCACTTGAAAGAAAGCCTTTGAAAACTCATTGAGGAGTTGGCACTAAGAACAAATTTATACTATTTTTTTTGCCATCAAGCAATGCAGTTTTTCTAGTATGGTAGCAAAGCTAGTTATGGTAAGCTTACTATGGTAAGCTGTTGGTAACCAACTACATAAAATGTAGATATGTGAAGAAAAATGCTTTATTTTCTAATGGATTACCTTAATTTCTGGTTCTTTAGGTCTTGCACAGTACAGTGGTGATCCCCGAATTGAATGGCATTTGAATGCCTATGGCACAAAAGATGCTGTTTTGGATGCAGTCCGTAATCTCCCATACAAGGGAGGGAATACATTAACAGGTACAGTGTACAGTTTAGCTTTTCCCTTTTATTAAAAAACATATTCTGCTGCACAGACTAAGAAGTGTTAGTGCTTATTATGAGGGGTAAAAAGGGTAGGGTTTTTGCAGCGTGCTAACGGCTTTATCCAATGTCAGTGAAGTCTTTTCTGAAGTGCTTGTCTTGTTGGCTTCACTGGGAATCTTTCTGGTCAGGACAGGGTCTCATAAAACAAAGCGTACATGAACTCTCAGTGCTGGAAGTAAAATCTTTTACCTGCTAGGAAGAAAATGCAAAATCCATTCATTGTTCCTGCACAGAGCTTTATTCTGGGGAAGGAAAGAATGTTGTTTTAATATCTGACAACTGGCAATAGTAACTTTTCAAATGATCACCTGGGGCTTTTAGATTTCCATTGACCTTTTAGTAGTTAGAGCACTGAAGCCCCAGAAGACACTTAGTGATGGATAAATGGGGGATGCCTGTCAACCTGGGAAAAATACAGCCTCTGAATACAACTCCAGTATCATCAAAGCAGCAGTTAGTAATATTGGCTGTCTTGCCAGGAGAATGATATATCCAAAGACCCAGACATGGCTTTAAGTAAATTGCTGCCTTCCTTTTTTTTTTTTTTTTTTTGGCGGGAGGGAGGGGGAGTAAGAATGTGAAAGATTCTCCTTCTCTTCTGCAGCAGCCTTTATTTTGGTAGAAGGAGTGATTGCTGTGGGACAAAGGACAGAATGACTCTAGTATGATTCCAGCAATGAGATTACTGTGAGGTAGCCAGTAGTAAATTATCATGATTATTTTATATGGATGTTAGAAGAAGGTGAGTTAGGAACCTTTGCTGTGGGGGACTTCAGAGAGTTTTCAGATGGGTTCTCATTATGACATGTAAGTTTGTCCTGAGGATTTGTTCTTCTTCCTTCCCTTTAAATAATTAGCAGTTTTAAAATCAGATTCTCCCATTCTCCCTAAGCTCTATTTAAGCTTTTTTTCAGCTTGTAAAGTGGAAAGAACAAACAAAGAAACAAATTAAAGTAAGATTGTATGTAGTATGGGGATTTGCTAAGCTATGCAGAGCATGTGCTTTCATATAAGCAATTTAGGTAGAAGGAGAGGGGACTTCCTATTCTAACTTTGTCGAGTAAGAAAGAAAAGATGATGTGTTCACAGGAAGATCAATTTAGGTTTCCATAGCCAGTTTAAAATACATTGACTGATCAAAAGGCTGCTAAAGATGAACATCACCTTCTCTGTAGTTTAGGTTGCTTGTTGGAATTTAATCTTTCAGTAAATAAATTCTTCTTTTATACTTATACTTCATTAAGAGGTTTCTTAGGATTTTTAAATTGAGTGGAAAGACAAACACTGTGATATTAACAAAATTAATGGACATTTTTCCCTTTTAAAGTCTGTTAAAATGTTTCCTTTTTTAGGTCTTGCCTTAACTTACATTTTGGAAAACAGCTTTAAGCCTGAAGCAGGTGCAAGACCTGGAGTATCTAAAATCGGTATACTGATCACTGATGGGAAGTCCCAGGATGATGTTATCCCTCCTGCTAAAAACCTGCGAGATGCTGGCATTGAGCTGTTTGCTATTGGTGTGTATTCTGCTGTATCCATATATTGTGTCCCATTATACTCTGGTGTATTTGTATCTGTTGCCCTCTATATTAAGGAATTATTCTTTTCTGTTTGTATCCAGTAATTATCACCATTATTTTAAATCTTCTTTAATATGTTCTCCAATTCATTGCTGCTATAACTGGAATTTAGCAGTATACATGGATGCTACATTATCAGGAGACAGCTGAAAAAATGACAGTTACGCTGGCAGAAAATAACCTCTTGAAGTAATATCTTAATGACAGAGCAACCTGTAGCTGGTCATTAAAAAAAAAAGAAATAATTGGATTTTAGTAATTTTTTATCAATCCCTGTGCATACAAGATTTTTTTCTTTTCTGTTGCAAATATTTTCTTTATTTTTCTTTCCAATGAAAGGTGTAAAGAATGCAGATATAAATGAACTCAAAGAGATTGCCTCTGAACCTGACAGCACACACGTCTACAACGTTGCTGACTTTAACTTCATGCATACCATTGTTGAAGGTCTTACCAGAACAGTGTGCTCACGAGTAGAGGAACAGGAAAAGGAAATCAAAGGTGAGTAAGAAACAAGATCTAATGTAACTTAATATGAACTTAGAGCTACAAATCCTATTCCAAATACCTGCAGTTCTAAGTTGGCTTCTGGCACTTGACTCATGCTGTATATCCTCTTGCCTACAAGAAAGTACATTGTCAGGGAAGTTATCTTCCTAGCTATGTTTTATTCTTGCTTTGATATCTTTGATCTTTTGCTCTCTGTCTTTGACAGTGGTAAATACTATGGTATTTGGTAGTACCAAAAATACAAAAATATTCATTCATTCTGCTGTAACTATTTCCAAGTGGTGGGTAAAGAACATTTTTTTATAATACACAGGTTTGGAGATGAATTACTTTAACAGCTGCACATGGAATTGTTAGGTTTGTGCTGTGATTTCCATCTCCTAACTTACTGTTTTTATTGTCTCATAAGTTTTCAAAATTCTCAACTATTAAGATTGTTTTGTCCCTGGGTTTTTTTTTCTCTTTCTTGTTTAATACACAAAAAATATATTTCAGAGCATAAGAAAAGATGGTGGTGAAGAAAATTGCTCGTATATAAAAAAGTCTTCTATGATTACAGTATTTTTTTTCTTTTCTGAACAAAAGAAATGGCTATGAAAAAATGTTGCAATTTGTCAGAGAAACAGTCCTACCTGACGAAATTCTTTCTGAAAGGCTTCAGTGGATTTTGTTTGTGTTGCTTGGTTTGTGATTCTGTAATACCACAGAAATGCTGAGTGATTTTTCAATAAGCTTCTAATATATATCAGTAAGGGAGACTGTCCTCACACATATTTCTACTGGTGCAATGAAAAAGTGTGTATTAGTAAGGCTTCATTCCATCTTTTTCCTCTTTTATTCACCTGGAAACTGGAAGAAATACAGAATATTAGCTGTGTCTTGGGGGAGTAAGCAGTCAATTGGGAAACTGAGAAGGAGAGGATGGAAAAACCATAGAGATGGGACATCTTTGTGGAAAAGAATGATTGCCAGAGAAGATGACCATTCACTACATCTCTTCAGTCTGCTGACAGGCAGCATATCAGTTTCCAACCTGCAGAGGAGCACAGGAGATCACAGCTGCATATGTACTTGGATGTTTTTCATGACTGGGAAGAAGGCAACCTGAAAAAAACTCCCAGAAGAAAGGGCTTGAAGAGTGGTGGGAGGAAGGACAGGGAAGGCTTAGTTTTGTATTTTTGTCTCTTTCATATAAAGGTTTATGAAAGAACAGGGAGGCTTAGTCCCAGTGAAAACTCCATGTGCAGTACTCATTCTTATTATTAGTTCTTTGTTTCATTGAAAATGACCTAAATAAATGTGCAGTAGCCAATTATTTGATTTTCTGATGAGGAGCGATCTTTGGAGCTTCAGCAAATACCACAAACCAAATAATTATTTTGCAGCGGGGAATAAAAAATTTGTGTTGTCTCTAACCTAGGAACAATTGCTGCTTCACTTGGGGCTCCTTCGGATTTGGTTACATCTGAGGTAACGGCTAGAGGATTCCGGGTTAGCTGGACCCATGCACCAGGAAAAGTGGAAAAATACAGGGTTGTGTACTATCCTACTCGAGGAGGACAACCGGAAGAGGTAATAGGAGGAAAAGCTTCCCAGAAATTTTTAGTACAACAGCAAGAACTAACCAGACAGAAAATCCATAGTCTTATTTAAATCTACCCCGAAATTCCCTATATGGGCTCTGAAGCCCACTACAGAAAGGAGATATGGTCACATTGGATGATGGTGAAGGTTAGGTAGTAGCCAGGCTGCTTTTCTGTCATGTAATTTAAAGTAAATGTGCTATAACAATGAGCACTTTCGGGGGGTGGTGTGAACTGCCTGCATTATTGCTTACATACGGTTACTTGAACCAATTCTATAGATTTCCCCTGCACCATTCTGTTTACAAGAACAGAAGAGGTAGGAACTGATAGGAAGCCAGATTTTCAGTTCTAAGAAAAAATAATTCATAAAAAGGAAGATGATACGGGTGTATATTTTGGGACATCTACAACTGGTCATTGAAAGTCTGGAGATGTTTATTTGAATAGGACTGAGGCATTTTGGAGATGGGAAAAAATGCAGTAGAACAAGCTTTTGGCTTCAGCTGACAACTTACAAAATTGAAGGGAAAGGCAGAAGAGCAAAAGGATTTAACTAAGGATATATTTTATTTCCTTTTGTACTAGAAACTTGTTTACCATGGATATGTATTAATGTCAATTTGAAGTACTGTGTGTGTACGTATGTAGTACTAAAGGAATATTTATAATGATGTAGTAATTATATCAGAAAGTGCCCAATATACACTCTTAAAGTGTATTCCATACACTTTATTTATCTAAGCAATTCCTTTGTTTATCAGCTAAACATTTTGATTATGTATATGGTTGCTGTTCTTTTTTCAGACACCTTACTGTACGTAAAGGTAGCAAAAGCAAATTTGATTTATGAATTGAACTTTAGTACATTGATTCTTAGATGCCAGTGTAAAAATGGCCTGAAAGAGGGATTGATTGATTTGATGGTAATACAGTTAGTTTGCTTTATGTGTATTTAGTTGAACTTTCTTCTAAACAGGTTGTGGTAGATGGAAGCTTATCAACAGCAGTTCTGAAAAACCTGATGTCTTTAACTGAATACCAGATAGCTGTATTTGCTATATACTCAAATGCTGCTAGTGAGGGCCTCCGTGGAACTGAAACTACACGTAAGTATCCTTATCATGTTTGTTATGGATTTGACTGTCTGCATTTAATCACACTGTGTAAGCATTAGTCTTTGTGAAAAAGAAATGCAGAAGGGATTCTCTTTCAATTTAGCTTCTTTTAATGCATTTGCCTTAAATTAATTCTGGGCTAAGTTCCTAAGTCCAAATGCTCTGTGGATATCTAAACACTGAGAAAGGTTTTATCTCTGGGCTGAACTTTGAAGTCGGTTGTATTGAACCCTAAATTAGACCATTCCTACACTTTGGGTATGGAGCCAAGCTTTATAAATTAGGTTTGTGGCTGAAGATGGTCTAATGAGTGGAGGATTAGGTGGGACCGGAAATACCTGCATGCGATTCCCACCGGTGCCAAACATTTCAAGGTAACTTCTGTAAGTTCTTTTCTCAGTGATTCATTTATTTTCTGTCTGTAAAATAGTGACTTGGGATATTGTTAGAACGAATACATTTACAGTTTTGGGTTCTATAATGAAAACTATGCTAGTACCTGAGATAATGTGATGCTATTGATCATATCAATTTTATGTATTTGTATACAAAATACAGTTACTTTTTTAGTAAATATGACAGATATTAGGAATGGAAGTAAAGAGTAACTTTTTAGTTCAAACTAGGAGCCAGGAAGTCAATATGTGATATATCAATAGCTGACATCTGCTGGAAGAACAGCTCAGCAGGGCTCAAGCAATCTAGAAGATTTCTGCAGTGCTTTGACAACAGCTTCCTGACACAAGTGGTTGAGGATCCAGCAAGAGAAGGTGCTGTGCTGTAGCTGATACTTAAAAACAAGGAAGAACTGATGGGGTGTTTTAAAGGCACAGGTAGCCTTGGCTGCAGTGACCATGAGATGGTAGAATTCAGGATTATAAGAGGAGGAAGGAGTGCAAAAAGCAGGACCACAACTCTGGATTTCAGGATAGCAGTCTTCAGTCTCTTCAGAAATGTGCTTGGAAGAATCCCAAGGGATGTGGCCCTGGAGAGAAGAGGGATCCGGAAAAGCAGCTTGATACCCAAAGATCACATCCTACAAGCTCAAGGAAGGTCCATACTGACAAGTAGGAAATCAAGCAAAGGTGACAGGAGGCCAGCATGGATAAGCAAGGAACTCCTAACAGAACTCAGTCATAAAAAGGAAGTGTATAAGAGAAGGAAGAAGAGACAGATGACATAGGAGAAGTATAGAGTTTCTGTCTGATCTTGCAGGGGTAAGTTTAGGAAAGCCAAGGCCAACCTGGAGCTGAATCTGGCAAGGGATGTGAAGAGCAACAGTCCATAACAGTAAAAGGAAGACTGAGGAAAACATGGGCCCACTCCTGAATGGGACAGGGGACCTGGTGACAAATGAAGTGGAAAACATAGAGGCACTCAATGCCTTCTTTGACTCAGCCTTTACTGGTTACAATGGCCTTCAGAAATCTCAGGCTGCTGAGATTAGTGGGAGAGTCTGGAGAAAGGAAGACTTACCCTTATTTGAGGAGTACCAGTATAGGGAGCACTTAAGCAAATTGGACACGCATGTCTGTGGAACAGGATGGGCTGCACCTGTGAGTGCTGAGGGGGCTGGCTTATGTCATTGTGAGCACAGTCTCGATTATGTGTGATAGGTCATGGTGACGGAGAAGTTCCTGAACACTGGAAGAAAGCAAATGTCAATCCTTTATGAAGCAGGATCTGGGGAACTACAGGCTGGTTCATTGTCACCTCAATCCCTGGGAAAGTGATGGAGCAACTAATCTTTGAAACCCTTTTCCAAACACGTGAAGGACAAGGAGGTGATTGGAATTAGTCAGCAGGGATATATGAAGGGGAAAACATTTTTGACCTCATGCAGTTCAACAAAGGGAAGTGCAAAGTCCTGTCCTTGGGGAGGAATAACCCTGTGCATCAGCATATGCTGGGGGGTGACCATCTGGAAGGCAGCTCTGCAGAGGAGGACCTGCGGGTCCTGGTAAACAAGCAGCTGACTGTGAACCAGCAATGCACCCTTGTCACAAAGAAGGCCAAGAGCCTCCTGCGTTGCATTAGAAAAGGATTGCCAGCAGGTTGAGGGAGGTGATTCTTGCCCTCTGCCCAGCACTGATGAGACCACGCCTGGATGCTTGGTCAAGGGCTGGGCTCCCCAGTACGAGAGATGTGGACTTACTGGAGTGAGTCCAGTGAAAGGCCACAAACATGATTAAGGACTTGGAGCATCTTTCATAAGAGGAGAGGCTGAGACAGCTATGGCTGTTCAGGCTGGAGGAAAGAAGGGTGATCTTATTGATGTGTAAAAATCCCTGACGAGAGGAAATGAAGAAGAGGTAGCCAGACTCTTCTCAGTGGTGCCCACTGACAGGACAAGAGTCAATGGGCACAAATTAAAAAAAGCATGAAATTAAATCTGAACAGAAGACGACATGATTTTATTGTGATGGTGGTCAAACACAGGAGTAGGTTGTCCAGAGAGGTTGTGGAGTCTGCATCTCTGGAGATATTTAAAACCCAACCGGTCACGGTTCTGAGCAACCTGCTCTAGCTGACCCTGACTGAAAAGGGAAGTTAGACTAGATGATCTCAAGAGGTGCCTTTCATCCTCAATGGTTCTTTGATTCTGTGTCAGTGCTAATCTTCTCAATCTGAAAAGAAAATAAAATAGGATCATATAAAATTATTTGAAACTTCTATTTTAGTCTCAGTCTCTCAAAATGTCATCTCCAGCCATGTTATACCCCATAACACGGTGTTAGGACCTGTTTAATTAATGAGGCAGAGAGAAGAGAGTCACATACTGAGCCAACAGGATTGTTTTATATTGCACCTGGTATTCCTCTGAAGTCACCTAGTCAAGTTCTGACGGAGCCCAGCCCTGCTGGCTTTCTGAGATCCGATCAGATCACACCCCAAGGTCATGCAGCATCAAGCATTTTATACAGCTGTCTTTGATAGTGTGTTGGAATACCTGATAAAATACCTGCAGTTTGAAAGTATTTTTTACTATCCTAATGGAAAACTATGGAAAATTGTAGTTTACATTCCTGCCTTTGTGTGAGATACTGACAGATTAAAATAGCCACCAATCACATTTGTTCATACAGAACATTGAAAATAGCTTAGAGATATGTGAAATCTAAATAGACACATTCAATATGCATAACATACAGATAATTACAAAGGTTTCTGATTTGATAGTCACTTCTAACTTGAAGTAAATATGAAATGCATTCACATTTTAATTTGCTGCAAATATATTTTTACCTGTTTTAGTTTATTCCAGTTGTTTTTTAGTAGGTTTAATTTATCCCTATGTTACCAGAGTATTAGGATACCCTGGTAACTGTCCAAGATGCAAATCAGCATTATCTACTGGATATTTATATTTGAGATTCTGAGCTCTTCAGCTGAAAATCCCAGTAGAAAACACCACTTGTTTAATTTCCAGTCACCTCCTTGTTAATTATTATTTATATTGCCAGAGTATCTAGGAGTTCCTGTTTAGAGTTAAAATATGAGTCAGAAGTTAGAGTTAGAAGATATTTTTCTTGTAGATTTTTAGAATCAGAATATGGAAAAGGACAGGTGATGGGTACTCTCTCTGTGATCTTGGGGCAGTTTTAAGAGGAATGAGACAATGTGGTAGAAAGTGCCTTCAGAATATGTCAACATGTAGTTTCTTTCTGTAGGTATCAGAGGTCTGAGTGGAGCTCTGAGGGAGGAGACGGAAGTACATTTGAAAATGTTTATGCGTAGTTTCTCCCTATAATTAGAGGAAGTGTGGGAATTCATGGGAATGTAAGTCAACACATCAACAAGGGTTTAAATAGGAGGGAGGTAGGATATGAAAGGTTTGGAAGTGAAGATAGATGGGTAACCTGGCAGTGGAAACCTAAAGAGAGGCCTAGGTTGAAGTTTTGTCCACGTTTACAGACCTGAACAACAGACTGAGTGAACGGCCTCGATCAACAAGAAAGGACGAGGCTGGCATGTTTTGTATATGGGAAGTTAAGAGCTCTGTTAGGGCTTGTTGAACATAAAGTAATAGATATACTGCTCCTTGGACATGTCACCTAGACAGGCTGCAATATTTGTTTGGGCAAGGAGATGAGAGAAGCTCTGTGAATTATTAGCATTGTAATTAAAATTGGTTGCTGAACCTGTGTTTGCAGATCAGATTCTTCAGAAACATGCAAAGCAGAGCTTTGTAGAGGCTTAGCATCCAGCCTATTACAGTTTCTCTGAGTTCCTAATAGGAAAGGTTTGATACCAATTACCAAATGCCTTCTGTTTTTTTAAGACCCTTTCAGTCATTTTAGGGACTATTCTCAGTGTAGAATTTCCAAAGTAGCAGCTAAAGTTCCCTTGTATCTCTCCAGTGAGTGGATATTTTGGTGGGATCCATCAATGATGTAACAGCAGTGGAGAGGCCTTGGGATGTTATTCTGTGAGAGGAAGGAAGTGAGGACAATCAGAGAAGTGCAAAATGTTACTCTAAAGAGTTACAGAAATACAAAGAAATATTCAGGAACCCAGATTGGTCCTATGTTTTGGTATCAGTGCCTTAAATTCACAAGTAAACCTCCTAAATAATGCTTGAATTTCACTCAGCCTGCTTAGTTGTACTCACCAGGTTAGCATTCGCCATGATTTGCAATGGGTGATCTTGCCCACATTTGCATAATCCCACTGACATAGGCCTGGGAGCCAGTTTGGACAGTCCAGGCCTTCAACACACAACAGTTTTAGTCAGAATATTTTGCTGTGTGCAACATGCTCATTCAGGGCTTCCTCCAGGGTGTCCTACCTCATGGCTGTCTCTCCCACGCTCTGACTTGGGAACTGTTGCCAGAAAGAGCCACCTCTGGGGACTACTACTTGTTCCTAATAGCAACTGTACCCATTCTTTGATAGTGAGTGGTCATCCTCCTGCAGATCAGGGAGAAGGAAAGGTGAGATCTGAACAGAGTGATTTGATGCTTGAAGAACAGAAATCCTCCCACTTGAAATGTTCAAAGCCATTTAGGACAAAGAGCTGAACTGCTTTGTAAGGGGTAGCTCTGCCCTGGCATTGGAATTGGTTAGGTCATAATTTCCTTGTTTCTCTAATTCTGCGTTCTTTTATGTACTAATCAGCTCTTCATAGTTGTGGCATACAGACAGCACTTCCATGCCTGGAGATAGCTATATTCCTTTGTGTTTCCTGGGGTAAAATAAATTGTTTGAAAAATAGCTGGTTGTTCAAGTGAGACAACTGAAGTGTCTATCTCTTGTTCTGCTGTAGTTGCCTTGCCAATGGCGTCGGATCTGCAATTGTATGATGTGTCACAGAGCAGCATGAGAGCGAAGTGGAATGGAGTAGTGGGTGCCACAGGTTACATGATCCTATATGCTCCCCTCACAGAAGGATTGGCAGCAGATGAGAAGGAGGTGATGTATTGAGCTTTCATTTGAATAGCAAATATTAAAAAAATAAATCTTTTAAAGAATAAACTAGTACATGGCCTTTAACCTCCCACTTGATCAGCAAACACTTTGGGTTTTTTTTGCATGGCTGCCTTAAGTACTGTATGTGTTACAGACTATGAATAAAGTGTAAGTACCAGTTGATTATTTTTATGTCATTGCCATAAAAATGCAACAATTTCAGCTGAATTAAGGTGAATCTTTTAAAAAGATACATGAGATGATACTGTATCATCATATAAAACTAACACTCAAAGGAAGAAAAAATAAAGTAAAACTAAGATATTTTGAAAGTGTGTTATCAGAAGAATATGATGTTTAGCCTTTGTTCTCATCAGGACCTTTAAAGTAAATAAAATTTACAGACGTGACATTTATTGGTTTTCTTCTAGTTCTGTTCAACTTTTACTTTTAAATTTAAAAATAATGCCTTCCATCAAAAGTGATTTTTAGAAGGTATTTTTAGAAAGAAAAGAAGGTGGGACAAGGTAATGTCCAGTCTTCTGTCACTAAAACCAGTAGATTTTTCTAAAGTTGCTAGCATAGTTCCAATGGAACTTCTGGTCTGGTATTTATAAGTTTTTATGCTCAAGTTTCTATATGTATAATTAAGATTATGTACAACTTCTCTGTTCAAGCAAGAACACTGAAAAGCATGCAGGGGCATGCGAACTTGTGGAGAGTGTAGGAAGCTACTGAAAGCTCGCATAGACTTGTGCTCCTTGCTAAATGAGTGGCTGTGAGCACGTAATTCTGTTAAAAATGGGGCCTCCCTGAAAACTAGCTGATTCAGGAGGACTGAGCCTTACCCCAAAGAAAGACTTTTTTTCAATAAATAAGTCAGTCCATATTAATGTGGCTCTCAGTGAAGAGGTGGAGGAGGAAAATGATACACACCTTAAACAGCAACAAATCTGAATGTCAGTGTGCATGGAAATCAATTCCTCCTATGAAATTTCAGTCCTGTGACCAAAGATGAAACAAGGTGTAGCTGGGAATAAAAAGGTCTTATTAGCTGCATGTTCTAGAGAGGACTATTTTGTCATTGCTAATATGACTAGTTACTTTTAAAGTCCTCTTACCTGTATGTTGGCTTTTGGCATTTTGACAATTTTGTTCTTTTGATTATTGTGCAAAATCCCAAAATCTTGAGCCAAGTACTGCAGGCACAGTATCAGACAAATGCTCAGCAGAGCATTTGATCCCATATCTAATTTCAAGTGTGTAAATAGTATTCTTCCTCATTGTGAGCTAATTTGGAATTAATAAATAATGTCTCTTTTTTATTCATGGTGTTTTTAGATAAAAATTGGGGAGGCCTCAACAGATCTTGAACTGGATGGACTATTGCCAAATACAGAATATACAGTCACAGTTTATGCCATGTTTGGAGAAGAAGCTAGTGATCCCCTTACAGGACAAGAAACTACATGTAGGTAGCACATATCTATATTCACTTCAGTGTTAATAAAACTTCAGAATAGTCTTTGCACATATGAGAGCAGACATCTCATTTTAAAATATCTGATTTGAATAGTCCATAGGGCAAGGTCTTAACTGTACTTAAGCTTCTCAGTGCGAATACTTAATTTATAGATGCTGAGGATGTGAGTTTCTACAAAACAGCTTGTTTTTGGAACAGGGTTGTGAACTCTTCTGCCTTGTTGGTAGCGGTACTGTGGATATCCCTGTTGATCTTGGTGGGACTACTGATGGTTTTCTGAACTTGCTGAAGGTGAATGAAGGTCACCATGTAGAGCTAAATTGAGACTGCTCTGTTTAGCCTCCTGTAGCCAGAGAACCAGGTGTGTGGGTGAGCCTGCTCAGATGTAGAAGTTCATTCCTCTGGCTCAGTAGTAGTACAGACAGAAAAGAAGCAAAGAGAAGCTTTCTGTCCAACCCCTGCTGCCTAACATCTGGTAAACGAAGGGTTTGAAAGCGCCTGTGCACTCATGATAGATGGTGTGTTTTTAATAAGCAGCAAGAGTTTCGCCAGCTAAATTCTGTCCTCTGCTAACTGTACAGAGCACTGTATGTCAGCTCTCTAAATAGCCTCAGCATTTGGAAGACAAAGGAATTGAAAATAAGCGATTGTGCTGCTGAGATATTTCTGGGACTGCATTCAGTGACATCTCTATTGCTCCCAGCAGTGGAGTGATTGCTTCCTCTTGTTTTGTGCTCTTGGCATGAGTAAGCCAGTGTGAAAGTGACTTACATTTAATAGGTGAGAGAAGTTCAGGCATGGGAGTGGTAAGAAAAAGAAGGGCCAGAGCAATTGCTTGTAAGGTCAGCAACTAATGGCGGAAGAAGCTCTAGGAATGCTGTTTGAACTGGCTCATCTCTGAGAGGACAGTTGTAGACAGACAAGCGCCAATAGCGAACTACTGCAACCTGGGCATGTTTGTGGACTTGAAATGAGTATAGAAGATTCTTAACACTTGGAGAATCAAATCTTTGGCTCTTTGTCCCTCTGTCCCTTTCTCCCTCTGTTTGTCTCTCAGTCCTTCTCCCCCCCCCCCCCCTCCCCCCCCCCCGGTTTTGGTCAATATCTGCCCAATATTTGGTTTTCATTTATCCTAAACAGTAGGTTATGTAGTTTATGACTGTGCCAGCCTGAATTCACTTCACATTGTATGATCTTGGAGGCTGCACAGCTCTAAACCTGGCTAACACATTGGATGGAAGATCACATGCAAATTCCAGATACATTGGCACAAGCTGAGGATTCATGACCGCAGTGTTTGATCACAGAAGCTAGTAACATATGTTAGTCAGCCCATCATCACTGCTGTTACCAGACCAGAATAAAAAAAAACTAACTACCCTGCAACCTTCATTTATTTTTAGGGTGACTCAATGCAACCAACTCTGACTGGTCTTTAGCAGTGTAATATAAAAGAAGATTGATTCTAACGTTCCATATGCAGCTATTCAAATAAGCCCTCTTCTAACAGGCTTTGATTGATCAGGCAGTGGGGCAATCTGGGAGGAAAGCAAGCTCTTGGTGAGCACACCTGTCCCACATGGTCAGTGTTCAATGGTAATGTCTTCCCTGTCCAGATTCAGATTTAAGCTAATTTTTTTTTTCTTTCAGTGTGATTATTTCTGGCTTTTGACTAATGAACAGGCTACCTGGTATTTTCTTCCTGGAGCATATATCTGCCTGGGAAGTGATCTGCCTAATTTGCAGTAGTATTATGTGTAGTACCTGATATTCTGTATTTAGTAAATAATATTATTTTACACACTATATCATCTCAGTTACTGTAGCGAAACCTTTCTCCATGCCAAACAGAGGTATGATCAGCAAGCTCATTCTGGGGTGGGGTTTCTTTTTGGGGCCAGGATTTAACCAAGACTCACTGTAAATATCACGGAACTCTGGCAGCAGGACTGCCTGTGTGGTTGAGAGCAACATTGTCAGGAGGCTGGTTCCAAAAGGAAAGAGCTGAGACTGAAGCATTTTGTGGTATGGCCTGGATGGTGAAATGAAGTGCATTCCATGACTGACAGAAAGTAGAAAGGAAAGCCAGCACGTGATACTCCCTTCACTAGAGGGGAATATATTGAATGCCAGAAAGTGTGGCAAACCCATCTAATACAATTCCAGTGTGTTCCCGTCTTCTCTTTCCTCATAGCCAAGTTGACTTGACTGTTCCTAAGCTGGTTAGGTGTTTGCTTGCAGATTCTGAGTCGATACATGGCCTGAGTAAAGATCTCACATAATATATGGTTTTTTAATCTTTTGCTTTTTCCCCATGTGCTCTTGTGTGAGGGAAACAGCTTCTGAAGTGCTGATATTTATCTGTCCACATAGGTTGGTGAGGAGTGTGTGTGTGAAGGCAGGATGGATAGAGAAAGGTTTCAAAATTCAGAGGAAATTAGCAGATGTGGGGCTAATACAGAACCTACTGCTGAGAGTAACAGCACAAATTGCTTTCTCTGGTGTGACAGAAAAGGGGATGCAGTCTGAGACGTTCTTGCATGACCTTGTTTTCATTCAGCTCATGACAGTCAAGGAATATATAGTTTATAAATATGGCTTTAACTGGGGTTGCTGTTAGGAAACAGCTTCTTTGTGTAACAAAAGAGGAACGGTTAAGCAGAGGTAAAAAAAAATTAGCATCTTTGGAGATCTTCTGAGCTAGTTATGCTTTTGCACAAACTTACCCTTATGTCAGGGACTTTTAGGACTTGGAAAGTTTTTTGCCAAAATACTACTGTCATGAAATATTTTTGCTGGGTTACTCATAGAAAACAAATGCATGTAGAATAAAGATCTAGTTGAATTAAATTACTTTACAAATACAAACACAAATTTATTGCAAGTATTGTGTAGGTTAGATCTTGCTATGATACCTGCTATGAACAATAATGTAATTTCTTTCTTTTTCAGTATTAGTTGAGATGTACTTAGCAAGACTGAAAGTTCTGTTTCAGCAAAGAGCTAAGCCATTTTACCTGCCTTTAATTACTTGTGTAGCTCCATTGATATAGGTCTTTTAATATAAATATTGGTGACATAAATTTTTGAATGGAAAACGTGCTGTTTGTTTTCAAGACGTGAAAAATTTCACACCTAAAACTTGGAATTGCTTTGATGGTTTTATGTCTTTCCTTTTCAAGTGCCTCTAAGTCCACCAGCAAATTTGAAATTTTCTGATGTTGGACACAGTAGTGCTAAGCTAACATGGGATCCTGCTTCCAAAAATGTAAATGGCTATCGCATCATGTACGTTAAAACAGATGGAACAGAAACCAATGAGGTAAGTTATTAGCATTTCTCTTCCCTTAACCAATCTCAGACCGCCCCAAACTTCTGTAATTATTAAGGGTAACTTTTATAAACAAAAGCACCTTGCAAGCTGTAACAAAAGATTTGCTAAAGAATTCTGAAACTTACTGCACATAAGAGTTTGCTAAGTATTGGGTACACGTTTGGAGTGGATCATCGGTGTGGGGGACAGTACTCTGAACTTCTTACATACCAGAACAGTCATTGCTGGCGCACATAAACTGAAGGAAACTACTCAAGTGAACAATGGTTTGTAGGTGCAGGATCTTGACTAAATGTATGGTGTGGAAATATTTATTCTTGATTTAGTCCAGATAACAAGTCTTTCAATATATCATACATCATGGACTCAAGCTCATTCAAAAAGACTATCTGAAGGCTTTGCCACATTTTCTTAACATTTATTGCTTTAATTATATGTTGAAAACTTGCTTCCTAGAAACAGGTTTTGGCTTGAACAGAATGATAAGATGATACCAAGATGTTCTAACTTAGACTCTTGCATTTAATAATTTACTTATGAATATTTAGTTATGCCTTGTTACTAAAGGTGCTTTATGATAGCTTTTAGCAGCACGAATTCTGTGATAGAATGAAAACTGGGATGGAATGATATTAATACAGAAATCTGAAAAAATACAGAAAAATTAAAAAAAAAAAAAAAAAATTGCAGTAAATGAGTCCAATTGTTAAAACAGGCCAGATCCCTTATAAAATAAGTTGTCATAGATAACTTAGCCCTCCAAAAAAGTCTTCCGTAGTAGTTACGTGTAATTATGTTTCTTCTGGGACATATCTGGCTTTTCATCCATACAAGATGGAATATTCGTATTAAACCTGAAGAAACTGTTCCCAAGTTTAGAAGAGAGCATACCTGTGCAATGTTTTGTGTCTTTTCTTTCTGCTAAGTCCCTTAAAATTTAAATTAGAAATCACTTGACCTCTTCCTGTTGATGACCCTTAATATAGATAATACATCTGGCTGTACTCACCGCAATGGTATTTGAACATCTCAGGCTTGTGGTAATATACTTTATAGTGTGAGTGAATGTTCAGTAGGTTTTTATCTACCTCTTAACTTTTCCTTTATGTCTGTTCAAAGAGCAGGTGGAAGTTTTTTGTTTGCTTTGCATCGGTAGCATTTCCCCTGTGGTGCCAAGCTAACGTGACACTGAATAGTTGGACTGATAAACTGCCAGTTGATACAGCTTTGAGTTTTATATCCCCAGCAAAGTCATGTTAACTGCAGCCTGGATAAAGACCAGATGAAACTGTCATCTTTTCTCTTGACAAATGTTAAACATAATGGTTTATGCAATTATTATCCACGATAAGGGACTGGATTCAATAGCCCCAAAAGTTCCTTCTCCTTCTGGGTACCTGAACATGCAGTGCCAATATGTTAGCTAGTGAGTTAGGTTTATTAAGGCTGAATTCTCCTTTTCCTTAGTTTGTCATAAACAAAATTTTCCTTTTCTCTAGTTTGTCTATGTTAATTGATTTTGTCAGCTTTTATGGCCCTGAATTAATACTTGTGCATAGTTTCACAGAATTTCTCTATTAATTACATGACATTCTTTTTCTGTATCATCATTACCCAGCAGAATTTCAGACACTGATAATGTAAAGTGTGTGATCAATATCTGTTGCAAATTATTCTTTCTCTAGGTGGAAGTTGGTCGTGTTTCAACCCATACTCTAAAAAGTCTGACACCCCTTACAGAGTATACTGTTGCTATTTTCTCCCTGTATGATGAAGGACAATCTGAACCACTTACTGGCAGCTTTACCACAAGTAAGTATTACCAAACTTTTGAAGGCTTTCCAAGAAGAATTTTTATACTCTCTTACTTTACTGGAAAGTAAGACCAGTAACAGCAAGTGTCTCTGGTTGTGAATTCAGATATATGGAATGCTTTCTGTTATTTTCATTGGAGTTTTAGGCTTCTTTGCTCCCTTATTATGGGGCCAATTGCATCCTTACTCATGGGAGTCATCTCTTGACATCATGAAAACATTTGTGTGGATAAGGTTCATTTCTTAAGTCTTTCCACAATCTGCCATTTTAAAGCATCTTTTATTGTAATTAGGTAGGAAAGCGTTTGTCTCCCCAGCATTCTGAAGCATCATTCAGTGTGATGGCATTTGTCTCTCCAGCTGAAGTGTGGTGAATTTTGAATCATACATTTAACCAGTGAACTATCTAGGCAATAAAGGGTAGAACCTTAGATACATACAGAGAAACTGGAACATCAAAAGGAGAAAATATAAGACATTTAAGGCTCCTGTAGTCCATTTAGAACAGTTATAGCTTCTGTAACTGTAGTTCTGCATTAAACAAATGGCACTGATGACACTTATTAATGCTTTCCAACATAACAATGGAATAGAAGGACTTTGAGGGAGGAAAAAGAAACATGAGGTGGAAGAGGAAGGAGAACATACATGTACGGAACAAGAGGTTGATACTTACATGCAAACTGCAAATGGAAATGCACACAGAGTCTCTGGAAAGGGCAGAGATTGGGACTTTGCTTTGAGGTAGAGGAAAAGAAAAGAGCATAGTGCACAGAGCTCTGAGCAAAGGAGAGGCAATGAGTGTTGCATGGAGCTCCTTCAGTGGAGAGAGGATAAGGAGGCTTGTCCAGTTAGAGTAGATAAAGAGCATGTATTGTGCATATTCCCCTCCCCCAACTAAAAGACACTTCCCTAAGTACAAATAAGTGTGCAAAGAATCTGCAGCGCCTTTGTTATCTACCTCCCATGTTATACTCTTTGTAACAAACTGCAAGTAAAACGGTACGTGCTTGACATTGCCATCTATGCAAATCTCAGAGAATAATTTACTCTCACTTTTCTTTTGCATAATATTTTGCAGAAAGAGTTCCAGCTCCCCAGCATTTGGAAATTGATGAAGCATCGACAGATAGTTTTAGGGTCAGCTGGAAGCCCACCTCCTCAGATATTGCTTTTTACAGATTAGCATGGATTCCTTTGGATGGGGGGGAATCTGAAGAGGTGAGTTGCCTTGACTTTCTGAGGGTGTGAAATAGAAGAGAGAATTGCATTCTGAGCACACCTATGCTGCAACTTCTGTGAATTAAATATGGCCAATTGACTTACAGAAAGATCTGCCCCACTGCAAAGCTCTCTGAACCAAAATCAACCCAATATTCCATTTTCTTTTTGAATAATATTTGTGAATGATCAATCTACTCTTCACTGTGCCAACTGCCATAGAACTAGCATTGCTGTTTGATGCTACTTCAGTTTTTAGAGGTTCATGTTCTTCACTTTGCTGTGAAGGTGATGGTGGTAGCTGAGCCAGAGCAGCGATATCCTCACAATAAAGCTCCACGTTTGTCTAATGTGCTGGCCACAGTAAAATTGCCTGTGAAGCCTTAGTTATGTAATGTTACAAAGGGAAAAGTTTACACATAGTTAATTTACTAGATTGTTCCTTTATTCCTCTTTATGGATCTTTCTCGTTTTCCCCCTCATGCTGTATTTTTTGCTCTAGGCCCTTGTGCGTCTTCTCCATAGTGCCATTTTCATCAGTCTCAATTTTTAAATGATTTTTCTTCCCTTTAGCTTTTCCTGCTTTATTCTCTTTTTCCAAGTAGAAAAAGACATTTTTTCTCCCTTTCCCAAATTTTCACCTTTCATAGTCTGTCTCATTTCCTCTTTCCCTTTCTTTCTTTCTTTCCTCATTCTTTTGGCTTCTTTTGTACTCCTCAACCTTTAATGACTCTCTCAAATGTCTTGTTCTTTTTGCATCAGCACTGTGAAGAGAGGCCACATCCACAGACTGTTTATCTGGGTACAGAACTCTGTGGGGAAGATGACATTTTCCACCTGGCCCTAGGTTTCATGCATTGTTTTGCCATCTATTAGGGCAGAAAGCAGTTGTTCCAGCTTAGGTTATGTGACATTTTTTCTGTAAATTTAGCTTAGCCTGAATCTTTCCTACCTTTCACCTAGTGAGAGGTAGTCACGCAAGAAAGAAAGGAATTACAGGAGCGAGCAGGGGAAAGGAGGAGTTGGCAGATGAGTGAGTGAACACAGGTGATCCCCTAGCATTTTCTCCTGCAGTAGGTGAACTGATTTGTTTCTGTTTAAGTTCCAGTGAGTAGCTGTCAGTGAATCCCTTTAAGCCATGTGCATTTTTAAGTGAGATTTACGATATCTGTCTTCTCTGAGTGTGAGAATAAATGATCAAGAAATATTTGAACTGTTAAGGTTCCACTTGTTCATTGTATTCACTAAGAACCGCTGGAGGCCCTAATATTTTAGTATGGTGAAATATTAAAAATAACCGAGCTGCTTTCTTGTTCTCCTTGCATGACCTCTCTAATGGGGTCAGGCCTAGGATAGCACAATACCTCCAGGCTGTTGCCTCTTTAAGCTTCTTTCCCAGCTAAGTGATCAGTCATGCAGAGAAATGACATGCACTCCCTCTGTCTTTCTCCCAAGACCCAACTTGCCAGTTAGCTGAGTGAGGTCAGGGGGTGGTGGTGAGAAGTACACACCTCTCGGCTTGCTTCACCCACACTGTTGATGGGTGAGGAGTGTTTAGTGGGGTGTCAGTGCTAAAGAGCCAGAGAAATTTAAGAGTGACCTTTTATTTCTAGGTTACAGTAGAGAATGCGTGCTGTTATACTCGTGCACTTGTTACTATTCTTGCTTCTGTTATTTGTCCTCTCCACTTGAAAGTTCAGCACTTTGTGTTCTTTTTTTGTGGTCTTCTCTGTGGGCTAAATTAGCAGGGAGTGGAGGGTGATGGAACTTATGCTTCAGAAAGTATGCCAAAGTTATGTATAAGATAGTAACTATGTATAGATATTTTATAATGATTTGGTATATGACTAGAGGCTCTGGGGAACTGGAAAGGAAGGTGTTACTTACACCTACTTAGTATACAGCTAGATTCACTGAAGCTTGTTTCTGAAATTTTCCCAAGAAAATCTGTGCCAGAAAGTGTGCAGCATGGGGTGCCTAATTCATTATTTGATAGTTGTAGAAGGCATGGCCCCAACTCATTTCTTTCTGCTTTTGTTTTCTGTATCTGAGTTCAGAAGGTCTGTGATTGTTTTATGGGTCCGTCTTCCCCAGGACCAACTCAGGAAATCTCCTGTGGTAATTAAAAGGATAAAGTGTGATTCACTGTTTCTGCTAACTGCTGTAGCAGATTTTATGCAGCATATATCTATTGTTTTAATTCCATTATAATTCTTACTTTGATTCTGTGTATACAGTGGTCACCTTTAAAAACTTGCCAGTGTTATCCTAGAGAAAGGTTGTTTTATTGTAGTATCTGTGTGCGTAACCTAAAAACTATTCCCAAAACCAGTCGGCCCATTTCACCAGAATTACTGCTCAGGCTCCTTGCATTCTGCTTTACAGTCCCTTTAGCTACAACTCCTGTCCATCTGTTGATCCCTTCCAATAAAATAAATGAAACGCACAAAAATCTGAAGTGAAACCTTCTGCTTACAGTTAACATTGCACATGTGAGTCTTCTACTGCTGTCATAGGTAGAAATAAGGAAAATTACTATTTAAATTGCCACACCATATAGCAAACTTCTCATCAGCACATCTCCCCTAATCCCCAAGTCTGCAGCAAATGTTCTTTCAAGTTGCATTCAGATGTGTGGAACTGTAACTCAGGTATAGAAATTATATATTATATATATATAATCTATATATACATAGAAATTATAATTCTGGTATAGAAACAGCATTTTGTAAGGCTGTGGAGATGCTGAATACATTTGTCATAATAGTGCTTGAATGGTAGAAATATGAATGAAAGTTAATCTACCCTGTTAAGTTGCTTTCATTGATGAATGTTTTGAATTTTAGTGATTTTCAAATGAAATGCATATGGTCAGCTTTAGCAATTAATTAGTTGTGGGTGAAAGTATAAGACTACACATTAGAATAATCAAGCTAGTCACAAAATAATAAATACATTTTAAGTATTCTTAACAGCGTTTTTTCCAGATGTACTCTGTGATACTTTTTATTTCAACATAGCTAATAAATTCTTTGGGCAGATCTGAGTGTAGATTTCATTTATTTTAAAGGAGCATCCATTTTCCTTCTTTCATTTCAGTGAATTCATATACATTAATCAAATGCAGAACTGATTTTCTTTAATCTTGCTGTGTTACTTAGGTTGTCATAAATGGTGACACAGACAGTCATGTTATTGAGGGTTTGTTGCCCAACACAGAATATGAAGTTTCTTTGCTGGCAGTATTTGATGATGAAAATGAAAGTGAAGTTGTTGCTGTTCTTGGAGCTACATGTAAGACAAACTCTTGATTGTAATTTTTAGAGATGTTTAAGTGATGTAAATTTAATGCATATATCTTATATTTAAAATATAGTCCATCTTTGGGTAGCTATAATATTGAAGAATGCAGTGGTTTAGCACCCGGGCTTTGCTGACTGTATTTTTTGCTTTTCTTATTTAATATTATGTGGTAGATGGCATTGAATCAAAATGATGGTTTGGCTCCCTATCTGAGCTGTGATATTAGTAACCTTTGGATCTGGGCAGATATTCTTCCATCCTACATTTGAACAGGGTTCCTTGTGAGAAGATATATTAGATTGGAGGGGTGTGTGTGTAAATGTTTTAAAGTAAATAATTTACAATAATTTCATTTAAGAAGTTTGGCATTTACAGTATCCCCTTTTCTTTCTTATTTATGTAATTCATACTCACTAGAGGTGAATTCACTCTTGGCTGAAATAGGGGTCCGAAAAAGCTTACACAGGCATCCTGTGACATTAACATGGAAGTAACAAAGATAAAACTTGAAAATCGCATACAGTGTATATAAAATAAGTTTATAATCGAAACAGTGGCCAGCATTTCAGGTAGATTGCTCTATCCATTCTCTTTTTACGGATAGTGACTTGGTTAAGTAAACAACTATATTTTTCATGTGTAAATTCAAAAATTTATTTGATTCTTAGTAATGTAATCGCAGGCTTAATCTTGAACCTTCTGTTAAGACAAGAAGCCCTTACTCATCCAAATGATGCTGATACTGCTTAGTGTTGCTGAGTGTACTTTCTGTTTTTCGCATGGACAGAAGTGAAGCACCCTTAAAAAGCTTTTGATTTAATTAATCTGACAACCTTAACAAATGGTCAGTGGAAGTCATTATGCATAGTTCAACCAGAAATGTGGGAAACTATATGCATTCTTATTTAAATTGTACAGTTTATAATTATGTCTTATCTGTACATCTAAGTTCTAATCCTGCAAATATATGTGCCTAAAGTAAAGCAATTGAATAGTTCCCTTGTAGTGTCCGAAATGCCTGCAGCGTGTGGGATAGTTGTAGGTGTGAGCACATAGTTTCATTGTCGTAGTTAGAACTACAAGATAAATACTGTGGCTTCCATGTCTTGTTGAATTGTTAGTGAGCTGAGTATTGTTTTTCAGTTGCAAGGACTACCACAATACCTACCACGGTGACTACTACCAGTACCACAACTTCTAAGCCCACCACAGCAGGTAAACAGAGCAAATGTCAACAGTTTACATGCCGAATGCAAAGAGCTAAGGCTCCCCATAGGCACACCCACATCTGGGGCAGGGAGCTGTGATATTACCAAGGAGCTGATAACCCCAGTTCCTAATGGTCCATTCGGTCAGCACACTGCCATGGCAGATCTTGTGGAGCTGTAGACCCCAGGCAAAGGACATCACCGGTGAAAGATGCACACTGTCGCGCTCCTGCACCACCCTTCTGCGTGTGGCCTGCTTCCTGCATGTGCCATGTATGGATGAGGAGCCAACCTATAACACAGCGTAGGGACTCTGAATGATACCAGCGATATTACATAGGAATACAGAGACTAATTTGGAAAATTCAACTCTCTTTTCTCTTTCCCTTTATAAATATGAGCTTGGAAACTCTTCAGAATCTTGTTTAGTTTGAGTGTTCTGTTTGTTTTCTCTGGAATTAGAAAACTGACTTTTAAGGAACAACGGTTCTGGATTATTTCTCTTCTGTAGCATTCCAGCTGCATTGGAGTTTTGATTATTCTAAAGCTCCATAAGCCGAGTTATGTAAACAAAGCAGATGGGGTAATATATGTTAAGGGCAGTATAGGATAACTATTATTTTATTAAATGGTTAAAGTTTTTATGTTATTAAGCCCAAATGTGACAGAACTATATGGGTTTGCCCCACCATGGATCTGCAGCCCCACTGTGACTTCAGTAGAGCTTGTAGCTACTTGGTGATAATTAGCACAATTTTAAATCTAAAAATAGAGTTGAGAAAATATTAATTAAATATTTGTGGCTTTAGTTTTTCGAACAGGAATCAGAAACCTTGTTATAGATGATGAAACAACCTCAAGTCTGAGGGTGGTATGGGACATTTCAGATTACAATGTTCAGCAGTTCAGAGTGACCTATCTCACTGCGAAAGGTGACCGTGCTGAGGAAGCGGTAAGAATGGTCTGTATGGGTTTTATGAATGGCTTCATAAGCTTGAAAAGTTTGTTTAATAATTGCTAAGGCATGGTATCTTCTTATATGACACTTCTGTTGCAATTAGTAGAAGATCCATGTTTGGTATTACTGTGAGATTGAACTTCAAAGTTTTAATCATATAGCACCCACTGCACTGCAGGCAACAGCAGTCAAATGTAAGATCAAGGCCCAGACACACAGATGTTTAAAGAAGTCAGAGGACAGGCAGCTAGTCTTTTAACTATTTTTCCTGTATTTTCAATATTTGTCTAAGCTATTGGGTTTGTTTTTGTTTTGGGGATTTTTTACTCCTAGGCCTTTTTCTATCCTGAGATTGTGTTTTAACAACTCTTAAATGTTTGTACAGGACAATCTTAAGTAATTTTTTTTTTCCTTCAGCAATTTTGCTCCTTTCCTAAAAGTCTCATTTTATGCTAAAGCAATCTAATTAAAGTTCAAATGCAGGGTTTTCATACTGCTTGTTAACCTGAACATGTCACAATAAGGACAGGACTTTTTAATCTAAGTACCTAAGAATATTTCTTATTTTTCTAATACCATGTGATGATCAAAATTAAAATGGTCTTACACAAAAAAAGTTTCTGGTGATCAAGATTTTGGAAAATATTTGAAAGAATGAAGAGTACTGCATGTACTCTTTTGTGCATATAGCAAATTACAAAAAAAAAAAAGAAGCCCTAGCAGTTTTATTTTTAAGATTCACAATTTTTGAGATAATTTCAGAATTCTGGGAGGCCAAGTGCTTGTTTTGGTTTTGTTTTTTAAATGGGGAAATCTTAGTATTGCAGTGCTTGGTTTCCACAAAAACTAAGTTATAAAATTTTGAGATAGCTCTATGTAGATACATTTAAGAGATTAAATTCTATAGTTTGAGGTTTTTCTCATAGTAAATAGCTCAGAATGCAAAAATATTACCCATATAATTCTCCTTCAGTGTCTGTCATGTGACTCACTTCTCTTCATAGAACAATTATATCTAAAATATGGGATATTCTTTTTGATGTCTAGCAGCTGACATTTTTAGCCCTATATCAGACTATATCAATAAAAAATAATAAAAGGAGTTAGCTGAATATCTTTTTTCTAGAAAAATAAGAATCGGTCTTTTTTCATTTTGGTTTCGTTCATCTTTTATGAGACCTTGGTAGAAAATTGCTTTTTAGCCATCTCTTTCAACTATAATCTGAAAATGAACTTTCAATGTAGTGGTTTCCTTTTGGACTGGAAAACATGCTTTATGAATTTACCTCAACTATATGATAATATAGTATATAATACAGTGGCAAACTTGCACAGCATAATGGCACAAATTGTACTGTTCTTCTGACAATAACCCAAGGTTTCTGAAATTCAGATCCCAGATTTACTGTTTCAGCTCTGGGAAGCTTAATCAAATTCAGTTGGATGATATAAATGTATCTGTTTTAGTATTCAAAGACACTTATTTTAAAAGGAAGTTAAAACTGTAGGAAAGGTATTCATATTCTGGCTATCAGAAGGATATTAGAGTTGACTCAAAAGCTCATTAAAGAAAATTATAAAATTGTAAGATTAGGTAGGTATCTTGGCTCTAATTCTGCAAATTATTTACTTTTAAGTACACTCTCAAGCCTTATTATCTTTGGTCATAATTCAGCAAACAGATTAACCATGCGTTTCATCTTTGAAATTAATCACGTGCATAAATACTTTACTGAACAAGGAATGATGTAAGATTATACTTAAAATTAAGCACATTTTAAATGGAAAGAATGTATTTTATCGTGTGGCTTCAAGCATCTGAGAGGTGCAACACAGATGTCAATAAAATGACACAGATGTTCAATTTTTAGGGGAGTATTTATATGTTTAAGTACATTTCTTAAGCAGAACCCAAAAGCTTTGTGGAATTTGCGCTTAAATATACTATAGCATTACTATTCTGTGGTGGATGCTTAAGTTTTTTGGGTCTGATTTCAGTGATATAAATTTCAGTTACTCCTCCCTTTCCATAAGAATATTAATAAGCTTTTTAATCCTTGATGCAATGGGCTGAAAATCAGGGACTAGAAAATGTAATAGAATACTTTTCACTACAGAAGGGTCAAGCCCTAAATTGCATATATGTTCTTGGGTGTGCTGTACATACTGGAAGGATCACATTTTTTTTCTTCCTCAAAGCCAAGAATGTTTCTCACTGCTGAAAATTATATTGTTCTGTAGAAGATATCTGATGTGCACATGTGGAAAAGAGAGAGTTCTCAATGCTTGCATCCCCTCTCCTAAAAAACCAAAACCCTTGGTTGTTCTTTTTTTCAGAAACATGGTTTGTGTGTTTTCAGTATGTGTATGGAAGAGTTTAGCATGTGAACCTTTCATGCACATGTATTTAGATGGTTTTGTCCAGTTTGATCAATGAATGTGGTACTTTTTTGACAAGTCTCAACACCTGGGTGTATTAGATTAATTTCCTTCTGTGTATCACTTGCCAAAGTTAGAAGTAGTTTGAATGTATCCCGGAGCGTTAAAACTGGCAAGAGCTTTCTTGTCTGTGTATATGCTTCAGAAAATTTTGCTCCACCATCATCACATACATCAGTCTTCTTTGAAACAACAAAACACTTTTAGGCTCAGTTTCTGCTTTTTCCCCTTGAGTTTAAAGGGCTTATAGGTCTCGCAACTTCTTGCCAAATATGTGTGGTTGCTGGCTCAGGTGATAGATTCACACAATGGACATGGGCCAGGGAGGGTCTGAAATATGAAATTGGACCTTGCTTCCAATAACGTCACTTCAGAGCACAGGTTTGGTGCAGAAAACATAGGATTGGTTTCTCTTTTTTACCATGTCCACTCCATGTGCTAGGTAGCTCCCATTCAGGCTTTGGAGGCTCTCTCAGATTAAAATTTTACTGACAAGTCAAAATATTGCAAAGCTTTACTTGGGCACCTCTACTGCCACTATTGTGACACCAGTTTTTGAGGCTCTGCTACAATATAGTAATCTATTGAAGAGTTTCAGAAATAGCTGCTCATGGGGAAAACCTTGTACTGTTTTAAAAGAAGCAGTGCTTAATTCAGCAGTTTGAAACATATGCTCTAGCACACCCAAAACTGCCTGGAGAGATTTCTACAGCTTCTCTACTTCTACTGGGTTGCCTTGTTGGACTTCTGCTGCAGATCTTCCATGTTTCATGGCAGTTTGGGATCCTCTGCTATTTGTGGGACGTACTCCTACTTCCTCTCCTAAATAGCTACCTTAATGTCTTTGTCCCCAGACTAGATGCAGATGGGACAAACATGTTTTATTCCTGCTTGCTCAGTTCATGGTCCCCGATCTCCTGAATTCATTTTCCTTCCTCCCAGGGAAGGAGGATTTTCTGTCCCCAAAGAACACAACAATCAACCTTTATTAATGGGCATAGCTTTGGACAATCATATTCATGTCAAGAATAAATACAACAAGAGGATTTATTTTGTCTGTACAGTAAAATTGTTTAAGTACTAACCATCCATATAGTACCAGTGGTTTATGGAGCTGTAGTGGCTCATAGGTTTAATATAAAACTGTGTTATCCCATAGGCACATTCTCCTTTTCATTTACTCAGGTATAACTGGCGATCTGTTAAACGGGTAGATAATTTAATTATTTTATTTTACCACAGAGCATCAGAAATATTTAAAAATGTAGGCTATACATCAATACTAGTAGAGCACGGTGTCAGAGATCATGTAAGATATGAAAAGGTTTTGCCACTAGTCATTAAGATTGATTGTTTCTGTTTTTCTGACCATCCAGGTAATGGTGCCTGGGAGACAAAACACTCTTCTGCTTCAGCCTCTGCTGTCTGATACAGAATACAAAGTTACCATCACTCCTATCTATTCTGATGGGGAAGGAGTCAGTGTCTCAGCTCCTGGCAAAACTCGTAAGTACAAACTTTCTCCTTGTCTTTGGCCAAGACACCCATGAAGAAAGGCTTACTCTTTTTGCCTTTTTTTCCTTGGCTGTAGTAATATATTTTAGTATAAATGTGGGCTTATTTTGCATGACTTGTATGACTCGAGCTTTATATTAATCTCAGTTCATTGATTTATAAACAATGGGTT
The DNA here is from genome assembly GCF_035582795.1 of Mycteria americana. NCBI lineage: Eukaryota > Metazoa > Chordata > Aves > Ciconiiformes > Ciconiidae > Mycteria > Mycteria americana. The sequence goes on from NC_134366.1 coordinate 161,069,823, forward strand.
GCTTCTAATTGACAAATTGTATTTTATATTCAAATACGGTGAGTTTGCAGAAACTTGTTGAGTAATAAAGCTGGTAAGTCCTTGATAGATAGCCTACCAAGGACAAGCCAACTAATGCAGAAAATAAAGTAAACAATGCCTGCTGGGATAGTATCAAACCAACCATTGTGCTGTTAGATTTTCTTTTGTGTGAGATCATTACTTCCTAAAGGTCATTAGAGATGCTGCTGAACTTCTTATAAAAGTGATTGCATTATCTCTAGAGTTCTGACCAAGTACCAAAAGATTACTCAGCTGTAGCTTAAGTTCCCTCTCTACTGTATATTGGTAAAAAATCATCTCATTGTGCACTGCTAGTCATGACAGTATAATTTTATTGACTTATTCTCCTAATTTACATAATTTCTGCCTAAATTGAAATGCTATTTGTGCAGACACTTAAATCACTTGTACATAATTCCTTTGATTCCATTTGAAAGCATTAAGTGTTCACAAGAGCATGATTTATACATTAAAAACTTTAGTGCACTTAGATTGAAAGAAACTATATAAATAAAAGATAATTATCTCTGAATTGTTTTATGTTTTTAAAAAAATGTAGGGACAAAGTTGGGAATTAATTTGAAAATCCATTGTTTGTTGAACACAGTTTGTAATTAATCCTTGGTATAACTTGTTATAACTTTCTTAAATATATCAACATTAATCCACTGATGTAATACCAAGGATGAATTTGATTACAGGCTTTCATCCTGGCAATTTTACCTGTAAATCTGAGAGTACTGGGTATTGCACTATTTTCGTGTGCATGTCTTGAGTTTTATGCATGTGCTTGTATGAGATAAACTTGTAAAAGTCCAGTTTGGTTTCCTTTTAGTACCCCTGTCTGCTCCTAGAAATTTACGTGTCTCAGATGAATGGTACAACAGATTACGTATCAGTTGGGATGCCCCACCATCACCAACAATGGGTTACAGAATTGTCTACAAACCTATCAACAGTGAGTTTTTAAACTGATTTTTTTTTTACCATTTGTTTCTGACTGTACAATGTCTTGACATGATCTTTTGCTGAATTTTGTACTTAAATCTAACAATTGCAGTTACACCCTTGAAAGTGCTATTAACTTAGTTATCTCAGGTTTTGAATAGGAAAGTTTCATAGTCACAGAATGATGCAGGTTGGAAGGGATCTCTGGAGATCATCTGGTGCAATTCCCTGATCAAAACAGGGCCAGCTTGGAACAGGTTTCGCTGGACCTTGTCCAGTCGAGTTTGTAATATCTCCAAGGATGGAGATTTCAAAATCTCTCTGAGCATCTGTTCCTGTTTTTGACTACCCTCACTGTGAAATTGTCTTTCCCAATATCTAATCAAAATTTCCCATGCTGCAAATTTTGTCTGTTTTCTCTTACCATCTTCCTGTTTGCCTCAGAAGTGATTCTACCTCTGTCTTCTCTACCCCCTCCCATTAGGTAGGTGTAGGCAGCAGTAAGATTCCCCCTTAGACTTCCCATCTCAAGGCTGATCAAACCCAACTCTTTCAGTCTGTCCTTTTATGTCATTTTACCATGACTCTTTCTATTTATTTCAGAGACTACCTTTGCTCTCTTCCTGTTCCTCTCTTCTGTGTTCTTCTATTCTTCAACTTCCTTCCCCTCACAATACAAACAGTTTTAGTTTCCTTGACTTTTACTCCCACTCTACACCTCCCAAATAATTGACATTTTATTCATTGCCCATTTTGTATGTGCTGCATCCTTTGCCCACCTGCACATTGCAGCTAGACAGGGCACCCAAGCTCCTTCAAATTTCTTTAGAAAAAACATGGTCCTCTATTGAGAGCGAAACAAAAATGTGTGACTGTTAAGGGACTAAAATACTGTCCAAAGACAACACTGTTGCCTGCTTTCTGAAGTGTATCCAGAACAACTAAGAGAGGTGAAAAAGGAGCTGTTTGCAGTTCTGATTTGGGAAAGTTTTATTCTTTTCTATTTTCATTATCATTTTTGCACATTGTTAAATGCTGCTGTTGTACAAGAACCCCTTAGGGACTGTATTGCTGGCTGGCATCTGCTGTCCCCCCCCGTTGGTCCTGGCACGCCATCAAACTGAGGAGATCTTTGGCTGCCTATTTAGGGCAGCAATAAGTCACTGAAGCAGAACAAAAGGGTCTTAACAGATGCCAGTGTCTAACCCTGCCCTAACGAATCCCACTGCTGAATTTCCCAAGTGTGGCTTCTATCCATGCAAGGACTGAGCAGAGTGTCTTTGTTTTTGTGTATGGTAAAAAAATAAAGGTAAAAAAATAGTGGTAACTTTAGGAGCACATGTAATTTTGGATGTGTCTTAAGATTTGTTTAATTACCTGCTAATTCAATGGATGAGCAAATGATTTTCTAATTTATTTCATTTTTTGCAGTTCCTGGTCCTGCGTTGGAGACCTTTGTAGGGGATGATATTAATACAATTCTCATTCTAAATCTCTTCAGTGGAACGGAGTACAGTGTTAAAGTGTTTGCTTCATACTCAACAGGCTTCAGTGATGCCCTAACAGGCGTAGCCAAAACCTGTAAGAATGATTTCATGCTGTTCAGATCTCTACAGGCTGTTTTTCACTATAACTATGGCTTTGTGCAGCTCCCTGAATAAATTTTCACATGGAAGACTTTCTCAGTTGTGTGCAAATTGTTTTCCTGAAATGAAAGTCTCTTTTTTTATCAGACTATATGAGGCTTTAATATAATCTTCTGGACGTTAGCAAGACAGGGGTCGTAAAGCAGATGTTATTATTTATCAGCCAAACATATTTGCCTACTAGTAGATATAAATCTCCTTAATGGAAAGCCTATTTAGTCTTTTTTCTAGCTCCATATATATAATATGATTTAGTCTTTATATATCTAAAGGTCAATTTTAAATTAGATTTTGTCAGAAATATTGCTGTTATAATGATTTTTTTAAAAATTATTTGTAGTCACTGAATTTTTAGCAGTGTTCATCATTTAGTCTTAACTAAATTGACTTAAGTTCCAAACTTTTGGTCTAAAGATTCACTTTTTTTTTTTCCTTCCTGTTTTGGATTTTTTGGCATCATTTTTTTAAGCAGCATTTGAAATTATTTGTTAAAAATTAATTGGCAAAAGTGTTTCACTATAATTCTTTTGTCATTTTTTTCTTGTATGTCTTATTAGATGCATAAATCTAATTTTTTGGTATTTAATTTTCAGTGTACCTGGGTGTGACAAATTTGGATTCCTATCAAGTCCGCATGACTAGTCTCTGTGCTCAGTGGCAGCTTCATAGACATGCTACTGCATACAGGGTAGTTATAGAATCGCTTGTGGGTAAGTTACTAAATCATTTGATATGCAGCTACAGCCTAACCCAGAGAATTGAATTGCATAAGTTAAGAAATTGTATGCAGTCGGACCTGTAGACTGGCTCCTGAAATACTGGAAATGATGGACAGAAGAGAGTTGTTTACACATTGAAATTTTCAGGATTAGAAGTAGCATTCCTATCCTTTTATATCAAACAGATGTTGATAACTTGTCCTTTTTATAGGAGGGAGTTTTGTCTATCAGTAGAAGATAGGTGATTACCTGAGTTTTTTACTAGTGTGAGGGATAGAAGATGGATAAAGGATGAATGGAATACATCTAAGATTTTAAATAAACCATCAGTAATAGCTCTGTAGGATTAGGATGGACATGAGAGGAGGGTAGAAGGGCAGGGAAAGCTCTGATTGAATCCAGACCATGCTCACAGAGTCGGAACAGCGTCCAGTTTTGTCTGTTCTCATTCCGTTGATTGTTAATTATAGCTTGTAGTAAGTACTTATCTGGGTAAACATGAGATATTTTTATGTGGCAACACATGGTGTCTTGATGCTTTTAGCACTGAATGTGTAGAAGGTGAATTACAGCCTCTTCGGTCTCACTGATTCTCAGGTGTAGCCAGAAGAGGTTATGGAGAAGTCACTATTTGTGCAGACTAACTCTCTTATCCCTAGTAGACATCAGTGATCTTTTGAATAGTGACAAATTAAAAGCTTGGATAACTTAAGAGAAATGCAGTTGATAACATTTAACAGGATCTATGAAAGGTATCATGAAAAATAATACTAATTTGGTTGCAAAAAAATGATGACCTTTCTGTGGAATGGCAAATGGATGGTGATATGGTTTATTTGAAGGCCTGAAATACAGACAAGCTGTTCAGAAAGCAGAGATCTTGCCTGGCACAAGACAGCACAGATTTGCTTCTCATCTGGGAGCTACCCAACATTCTGCTTTCATCATATAGAACTGCCAGAATTGTTTTAACTGAGCCAAAAGAGCCTAAATGTGAGCAGAATGAGCTAAAGTGTGAACAATTGCTTCTTACTAACATCTATCATGAAGAGTTTTGATTGTCAGATTGGGTGTGTGTCTCGTTCAGGCAGTGATTAATTATTTTTATACTAATGTAACACCTCCTGATAAGCATCAGGGTTTTTTCCTTGGCAGTGAATAACTGTTTGGCATTTTTTGTATCTACTCTGTAAAATGTGAGAGCAGTTGATTGTATTTCACTTCTTTCTGCTACACATTATGAATTGTGCTGAAGGTTTCATTATTATTATTATTAAAATATGCCTTATGCTATTTCTAGTGCCTGAGCTTTTTCCATGGTCAACATGTTTTCCAATTCAGAATTTAGCAGAATTAATTTTGGAACCCTGTAAATACTGTTCCTTAACCAACTTGTTAAGTGGTTACTAGTGGAAGCTAGAATACAGTATCTAGTTCAGTCTCTCTTGCAATTACTAAGCACATTACAGACTCTGAGAACCAGAGGCATAGACAAAGGATGCTGTAGAATTACATAAAGCAACAATTCCTCATTAGACTCTGATAATTTAGGACTAGATCCAAAGCCCATTGATGACAGTGTTAGTGATTTTTATTAACTTCAGTGCATGGGGTGAAATTAATCTTTTTTCCTGCAGATGTCTGACACGTTCCTCAGCTCCTACTTAATATGAAGGATGAAATGTTAGAGACCTCTGCACAGAGGTGAATTTCCAGAAATAAGGCAGCATGTAGTTTATTAATTTATGTCAACCACTTGCCCTTCATCTGCTGTCATGTCCCCTTCTTATTTCAGACTTAAATTACATTATTCAATAAAACAGTAAAGAAATGTTTTAATGGTTGCTTTTACAATTCCAGATGGGAAAAAGCGAGAAGTAAATCTTGGTGGAGGGACGCCTAGACATTGTTTCTTTGAGCTGATGCCTGGAACTGAATATAAAATCACTGTTCATACACAGCTTCAGGAGATAGAAGGCCCTGCCGTAAGCATCATGGAGACAACGTGTGAGTAAAATAGATCAGAGTTCAGCCAGCAGCAATAATGCTTGATTGCTTCTCGTGTTTTGCCCTTTGCCCACAGATGTGCTATTCCTATGCAGTTTCCTTTAGCTGAGTTTTGAATTTTTCAGCTGCATTGTGACTTCTCTACAGAGGTGCAGGATTCTTACACCACTGCTGTGTATTACTTGTGAAGTCACATTCACCAACTGTATTTGACTTCTTAATGAGAATGAAACAGGGAGGATGGTTTAGCTTTCTTCATAAAAAGTCCCACTAGGGGATACTCTGAAAGTCTGAGACCTTGAAAAAAAAAAATCCAGAAAACTGAAGCAGAGAAACAGAGAAAGTTTTGTATCCTGCAGCTCGTGTTATTTAGTAAAATTTCACCAGTGTGTGAGTAATTTACAGTTAAATGGGACCTTGATACCCAATCTACTTATGTATTTTAAAACAAACAAACCAACCAACCTTTTTATTATTACTCTCAATAACACAAGACAGGCAAAAAACCCCTTGCAGCTATTTATGAAGGCAAGATCCTGCTCTCATGAGTTCAAAACACTGCAAAACAAAATACAGGATGAACAGAGTGAATATTTCAACATTATCTTTCTTTCTTTGAGCCCATTTTCAGTCTCAGTGATACCCTTCTCATACTATATTACTATACACCACAATGCTGTTACTCTTCTCTCAGGGTAGATAATGTTTATAATTTTCCTCTTCAAGTGAACCCTTCAAGTGGAGGGTTTTCGTTTTCACATAGGAGAAACTTGCACAGGTGCATGACTCCACTTCTCAGTTGTCCAGGGCTCATTCTCAGAGCAGTGAGGAACAAGCTGAGCTTCTCTTGCTTTTTGGAGGAATGCATTTTGTATGCTTTACAGTTCAGGGAATTAGGAGACATAAGGAAGAACACAACTTGGCCTACATGTCCATTTGAGAAAGATGGTTTGTGATGCAGACAAATTATTGTATCACCTCAGAAGAAAACACTCTTCACGGTGACCTGAACCTCTCTGGTGCTTAGAGAGCAGCCTTTCAAGTCACCTTACTGCAGTTGTGACCCATTCTAAATGGGTCTGGTCCTGGTCTGTCTGTAGCCGTGGAGGTCCTGGGCATTAGTTTCTTGTAGGTGTTTCAGAGTCTTGGTCCTTTCTTTTATTGAAGCCAATGGGAAAACCCCCATCAGTTGCACTGGGAGTCAACTTAGATGTGGACATGAAGCTTGTAATGAGTCCTGTTTGCACAAAGAGGTTTCCTAAAGATTTCCTAAAGATAGGTCCCTTTTCTGAAGTTGTCGTATCTAACTCTATCCATTGTCTATAAATGTAACATATATTATAGCAAATAACAAGTATAGTCCTACTTGAGGGAATGATGTTCTGTCACTTGTGGCTTCTTATGCTAATTGCATTGAAAAAAATTGGAAAAAATGCCCTTGAATGAAAGCAGAAGCTTTTCCTCAGATACAGTTGTGGAAGTCAACACATGTCCACGTTATCTCTGAGAATGAAGCTAAGAGTGTGTTGAAAGGCACTAAATAGAGCTCTTGCATTCAGCAAAGCTGTCAATCAGTGATCATGTATTCAGCTAGGTTTCTGGGAGGTTGTCATTCCAAAGCTTATTTTCAGGAGAAGGATGAGACAGTTTTCAGAAACTTCATATAGTAACCTTAATAGAAGTTGCTGCATGCAACAAAGCCACAGCCCTGTAGAGTTGTGGTCAGAACTGCATTTCTAGCTGGAAACATAACAAGATCTTCCACCGAATTCAGGAAAACCTTGATCAGGGCAGGCTGTGATCTGCTCTGAGTGCAGGCACTGGCTTGCTTTTGCACTGTCTCTTTGTATTTTGGATTGCAGGACTAATATCTTCTTCCTTCCAGGGTGGGTAGAGACCTACTTTCTGTGACTAAGGACTGGTTGTGGTCAGAAAGAAAAAGGACACTGACCTTTTACAAAATGAATTATGGCTACTAGGTCAAGCATGGAACTGCCACATGGTCTCTACTACACTGGGGAAACCCAAAAAGGGGCAGTTCCAGTAGTAGTTCAGTTGTATTATTGTATCATTCACACTGAAGTGCAGCCACTAATTGCTCCGTAATAGTACTATCCTTTTTCAGGTGGTCAGCAGAGGAGGACATTACATGCACACACTCACCTACATTTCTCTCCAGTTGCATAACTAGTTGATTAGAGATAATGAATTTTTAATGTGAAGATGAGTTTGTGATGTGAATGCTGTGTTTAATACAGATAAAATATATTGGGCTTTTAAGCATTTTTTGGTATTCCTTCCTTTTATTCTCCAGTACCATTTCCAACTCAACCACCAACAACACCTTCAACGCCACCTCCACCACCTACGATCCCTCCTGCGAAAGAAGGTAAGTGCTGCATGTGTGGGTTTATAATAATTTTAAGGTGTTGATGCAATGTTTTTCTGCTTCTGACACTCTCTTAGGCCTGTAGGGATCAGGTTTCAAAATGCATTTGCTACAGTGACACTGTTAAGGCAGCTGGCTTAAATTTAATGATCCAAAAATCTGGCATCATTATTGTATTGTTGAAATTTGCAGAAAGGAAGGTTAATATGTATGAGATTTTCTTTTTTCAGAACTCCTAAACCATACCTATTTTGCAAGTGAAGCAGATATCCTAGGGTAATTAAACTTCTAAACCAGCATGATTTTTAAAAATATATCTACTTTAGGTAATGAGAAAAGTGTTGGCCGTGTTCAGTCTCTTCCCTCTTTAAATGTAGACTTCCTTCTATTTATCATTTGAACATGTAGTGTTTTGTGCAGATAAATATTTCTGTGAGGGGAGCATTATTGTTGGAGACTGAGGGTCACACCTGTCAGCTTGAAGTCGGTGGACCAAACTGACATATAGTAATGGAGAATTTAATCCATAAGTACGGAAAAAAAAGACCTTGTTGTGTGTGTTTTAGAACTGCATAGCAGAAGATTTTTTTTTTTTTTAATCCAAGGAGTAATCAACAGAAAATGAGAAATACAGGTACGTATCTTCCTGTCCCATTCTCTGGATTTAGATGAACATGTTTCTTCAAGATGAAATGTGTTGAAAAACATAACTTTGCTTTGACACTGTTTGTTTCTGACCCCAAGCAATAGACTTGGATTCTGTAGAGCGTTGAAGGTTCCCAGTTCCCATGAAAGAGTGAGCAACTTGTGTGAGCAGGTGTACAGCTCTGCAGGCCATTTTGCATAAGAACGTGCTGGAATAAAATGAGATGGGGAAAACCTGCATTGCTCCTAAATAGTGCAGTTAAAGGGGTGAGCATTAGGCACTACAGAGCTTAGGGTAACTTTTTGAATGGATTAGTTTCCCACTGGGAACCTCTACAGTCGAGATTCTCTCATTTTGCTTACTGTGTCATGCTAGGAGTCTGGGGTCATATAAGTTCATGTGTGACTTTACTTAACAACCTAAATAAAAATAAAAATGGTTAGCCAGATTTTAAGGAATCGTTATGGCCCTGAAGTGTATTCTGTGATAGGATCTGTCAGTGCAGACCATTTACCCCTTGCCGAGCTCAGCTGGTTCTACACCTGCACTGAAGTCAATGCCAGCAGGTCTGTTTGCTAAAGCATTATTAACTAACATTAAACAAGGGCTTTTCATGATAGTTGCATTTTCTTAAGTGATTGATGGGATTTCATGAGGAGTTGAGGCATTGCTCTAATTCCAAAATACTTGCTTTTCTTTCTCAGTGTGCAAAGCAGCCAAAGCTGACCTAGCGTTCCTGGTGGATGGGTCATGGAGTATTGGAGATGACAATTTCAATAAGATAATTAACTTCCTCTATAGCACTGTTGGAGCTTTGGATAAGATTGGTCCTGATGGAACGCAGGTAATCAACATGTAGAGAGACAGAGGGCGCGTGGACTTGACAGGGTATTTTAGACTAGCACCAGAGGTGAAATGAATCAAAAAGTAATTGACATCATTTCACACTTCTTTTGAAAGTATAAACTGCTTTAGGACAGCAATTTTTTTCAATATCTTCTTTTATACACTTTATACACTTCTTTTATATGATGAAATTAATGATATGAATTTTGCTAGCATGAAGGCTAAGTATCATTTCAGTCTCCCCTAAATCATTCTAATGAGATTTAAGTTGTGTTAATGTTTTTGGTATTGGTACTCACTGTGGTGTTTATTTCTAAATAAGCTAAAAATGGCATTGATAAGGAAAATTAAAGGTTCGTTTATTTAAAATCACATGCTCTACAGAATCTACAGGGCTTGAAATAAAATACAGTATTTACAATGATTGTTCTATTTATGTATTTGTTTAGAGGGATGCTTGAATCTGCTCTAGAAAAGGTTATTGGCAAATATATTACTGTTTTAAGTGTTACCTGTATAATATGCAGTTTGAGATAGCATTGAACATTATTTTTAACTTAACTTTTAACTTTAACCCTGAAGAATGCTCAGTTTCTACTGTTTCTTGCTATACAGCTGTTTTCCCAGAATATAGTCCATGGTGCTTCAGAAACTTATGCACAAGTTTAAGCTTAAGCATGTGAATAGCTCCTTTTAAATCAGGGACATCACTTATAGAATATGAATTTCAATATATGTTTTGTGAGTTGTAGGCGTTTAGTGTATTGAAATACAGAGTCTGGACTCATGTAGCATCATATTTGGGAGAGGCAATATTTGAGAATATGTTCTTGCATCTTTCTATTACTTGCTTCAGTATTGCTCCCTAACTTAAGTTACTAATGTGCAGCTATTAATTCATGGAGACTGAATAAAGTCCCTGCAGTTCTGTGCATGAGTAACTGTACACGTGTGAGCAGCTGTAACTAGGATTTTGCTTTTGGGCTCGATTGAGAGTGCTTTTGCCAAAGTGGGTATTACTTTTCTCATCCTGTTTGCTGCAAACTGAAACCAGAAAGTGTTAGGTGGTTGCCAAGGCTCCAGAGCGTAAAATTAAACTTTATTTAGTGAAAGCTTCTTAAAGAGAAAAAAAAATTCTGGCTTCATTTTAAGGATGAAGCAAAGTTACAAGATAAATCCTTGTTTTAAATGCGCGGATTCACTTACTTTTTGCTCATACGCTGGCTGGTGCTTTAGTAATGAACACATCTTCTGTGTGCACAGGTGGCAATAATTCAGTTCAGTGATGATCCCAGGACAGAATTTAAATTGAATGCATACAAAACAAAAGAGACTCTTCTTGAAGCTATTCAGCAAATAGCCTACAAAGGAGGAAATACAAAAACAGGTGAGAAAGGTCATGATTATGATGCAGATTTTCTCCCTGCTACTCTCTGTGCAGTATTTCTTTCCCATTTGCTAAGTGGTTTAGTATATCAGTGCAAAAACAGTGAGAACATGGTGTCTCCACACTGGAGGTGAAAGGTTGAGCTTTGAAGTTAGAAGGTCTTCGTAATCTGCAGTTTACACCCTTCACCCCCTACTGCTGGGTATTCACCCCTCTGACCAACAGTGATGTCAAGGATCAGGGAGGAAGGGAGAGAGGCAGCTAGGCAAAGTGAATGAATGGGAATTGTGGAAGGTGGAATGGGGAGTAATATGAAATCGGGTTGGCAAGTGGAAAAGTGGGAGGGGAGAGAAGATGGGAGGGAGCTTGCAGAGCATGTAGAAAACAGTGGACAGAGTGGAGGGTCTGTTTGGTTATAAGCCAGGACAGTTAAGCCTCAGTGGTATGTTTAAGAGTGGGTGGGGGAAGATGTCTGTTAACTGAATGTAGTTACATTTTAATTAATCCCTTAAAATAGCTCTCTGATGTGAAGAAATTAAAGATAAGTACTGAAAGGGTTAAAATCTGTTTTAGTTGGAAACCGTATGTTTTATTATTCTCAGACTGTGCAGAAATTTCTTGCAGCTGTTGCATTGCATCCAATCTCAGTAGTATCAAAATAACACGTTTTCCATTTACTCAAGAAAAAGCTACAATGGCACTTTCAGTTGTTACCTGGAATGTGCCCTACAATCCAGTAAGGGAAGAGTTTGTTATCTAACCTGCACAGAATACGCTTTCCCACACATGTCATGTTCTTGATCTTCACCTTCTGGATTGAAAAAAGGATGTCTGAAGCCATCAAATTTTCAAAGTTTAGGGTAAAAATTAAACTTTTCTAAATCTCTATTTTAATAACTGCACAATGCACTAATTTACAGACTACTCGGGACCCAACAGATTCCTCTTTTTATCGATGTCTAACATATGATATGAGAAGCCAACAGAAATTGGATTTATGTCACAGTGAAAGTATGTTGTCAATTTTGTCTGTTTCAGGCAAAGCCATTAAACATGCAAGAGAAGTCTTGTTTACTGGAGAGGCAGGCATGAGAAGGGGCATTCCAAAGGTTTTGGTTGTCATTACTGATGGGCGATCACAGGACGATGTGAACAAAGTCTCCAGAGAAATGCAACTAGATGGTAAAATGTGTAGTTTTAAGAAGTATTCACATTTTCCTTTTTCTCATTAATTATAACTATGTAAGTGTGGGCATGAGATAAGGGTGACTTTTGCTCCAGGAAGATTTCCAAGCTTAAAGAAAACAGACAGCAATTGCTAAGAAACTCAGAATATCGCTAGGGTATGGTTAGATTCTAGATTTTTTTTGGTGATTAATACTATTATTTTTCATTTTGGTGGCAGTGCTAAAATCCTGTAGTAGTCAATGGAATTGCTCCCATGATGAAGAATTCAGGGGACATGATCCTGAGAATCTGGACTGTCATCTATGAAGTGTAGTCTTGTGGTTACCAGCAAACAAAACTGTTTTGTTTTCTATACAAGAGGTCCTTTGAAAATTTTTTTATGTGTTCCTGTACTGGTTCTGATCTGCTCTCATGTTACACTAATTACCTTTAGGAATTTTTTTAAAACCACCGATTTTAGAGCTTTAAGCAGCCACACAGTGTTACAAGTCTAAGCATAAGAACTGGATTAGTTGTAGAAATGTCTGATACTGAGGTTTGTACAAAACCCAAAGGGCATGGTGTGCCATGTGGAACAAAACTAAAGGATGGAAGAAAAAAGCTATCATCCTTTTAATGTGAGGAGATCTAAGAAGAAATTACATTTGTGCTTTTTTATTTGCCTTTCATAGCTGACTGGCAGCTATGAAGTTACCAGTGTATATTACTGATTCCTGAAACCCAATGCAATCGTTGAGCTTGGCTGCCTGCTTGTATTATTGCTAGATGCTGAATCCAGTGCCTTCATAAATAAAATCATATCACAAAATAGTAGAGCATGCATAACTTGTTTTAAGTAGCAATCAAGAAAACCCCATATTTGTGAATAAATTGGAGTCTATGTCTAAGCTGAACAAAAAATGTTCAACTGTCAGGTAAGTCTTGCAGTTGCCTTATTAACTATTAGACTGGCAACAGCCTCGAGAGGAGATGGCATATGGTGGGGGTTCAGTTGCTGACTGAGATGTGCCACCTTGGACAAATGATGACTTCTCTCCCATTTCCTTTTGTGCATGCTCTATGTTTAGGCTGCAGATAGGTTGGAGCAGGTACTGACTTGCATCTATGATAGAGCTGGGCATGAAGAGGTGCTGATCTTGGATGAGACATGAAGATGTTGTTATAATATACTAAGTCAAAGTTTTGCTTTATGCTTTATGCTAAAAGCGCTGCATAGGTGATGAATGCCCCTGGGCCTCATTCATATTTAATGCAGAATATATAGAACAGATTCAACCAGTGCAGTTAAGTTGCTGATGAAATGAGAATGCATTTATTTCAGTGTTCACTCATGAGGCAGCAGTGGCTTGAAAACTCTGATTAATATATGGCACAGAATAAAATCTGTAAAAGACCTACAGGAAATTAATTTCTGTGCTTTGATATACTTGATACATAGATATTTTTGTGTGTAATACGGAATAGCATTAAATTAGAAAAGCATTTAAGCATATGCTAAAACTTTAAACTACTGAGTAGTCTTATATGTCTTCAAGAAAACACTTAAGCTTTAATTAACTGATTAAGCATAAATAGCCAAAAGAAATATCTCACAGAGAATGTAGTACCTTTATTTTAGATTACATGCATGAATTTTCTTGTGGTATAAGAGAATAATAAAATTCCCACCTTTGTATTTAACCGGGAAAGGAGCCAGTGTGAATACAGTTATGTTCATATTGTATTGCCGCTCTCTAAATGAATGACTCACAAGAGTGTTCTTTTTTTGTTTTACAGGTTTCAGCTTTTTTGCTATTGGAGTAGCTGATGCTGACTATTCAGAGTTAGTTAATATTGGCAGCAAGCCCAGTGAAAGACATGTCTTCTTTGTGGATGACTTTGATGCCTTTACAAAGATTGAAGATGAGCTGATCACTTTTGTTTGTGAAACTGCATCAGCAAGTTAGCCATTTTGACTTTTACTTGCTTCTAAAATAAGTGCTAAATACTGGGGGGTTTGTAACTATTAATTTTCTATTAAGAGGTATTCTTGATCTTTTTAACATAATTTACTGCAGATATAACTCTAATGTTATTTCCATAAAAGATTAAGGAAATGAAGGTGTTGTGACTTCAAAATAATTAATAGTTGTTTTCTATAAATCCAGCATAGAGCCATTGGTTGTCAAAAACTTATTCCAGATGTGAAACACTGTTAATTGTTCAGAATTTAGTCATAAAAAGTTAATTATATTTTATTTTCTAGGCTACTTTAACCATCTGTAAGAGTACAGTTAGCTGCATTCATTATTACTCAAATCACATGGTTAATTTATTAATGGAGAGCTAATCATTAATGTTTGTATTATCAGAGAAATTAGAAGAGTTGTAGCCTAAGGAAAAGCATAAAACACGCCCAAACTCTTTGAAATCTGTGAAAATGCCACACTTCAGACTCCTTATAAAAATGAAAGGAAAGACATTCTGGAACAACACCCAATGGTTAGAGGTCAATAATTCACGTGCTTTTAGGTGTGTGCCCTCAATATGTTTCCTTAGATACAAGCCAGGAAGTGGGCAGTGTATAGCTGATGTGAATCATTTGTGATTGTAAGGAGTCCTTGTGCATAGGACTGTGAGTTATCAGAGCTGGTGAACACAAATATGTTGCTTGTGTCCCATCAATTCTTTGGTTTTGACCATAAACTCCACTTTCAATGGTAGAGAGAATTTTGAACATTGAGAATACTCAACAGTAGCATTTATTGGTCACTTGTGCTTGTATTCCAAAAGTGATCTCCGAATACGAGTATCCTGGGGTGCCATATTTGACACCCTGCCTCTAGGCTTATTGATTTCCCAGGGCACCTTTCCTGGAAGAGATTAGTGTGCTTTCTTCCCTGCCAGAAAAAAATATAAACCAGATTTACAGCTATTTAAAATACGTGCACACATCTTAAGGACTGTGTGCAATTCTGGTCTCTATTGCTCCTGAAAGCTATTGTGGAGTTTGAAAAGGTACAGAGAATGCCAGCTAAAGTAATTGAACTTGAGATGGAGTTAGGCTGGAGAAGCTCACAAATAGAGAACTAGGGAGCACTTGTTTAAAGCCCAGTATAAGACATACTATTTTATGCAGCAGGCAGTGAATTTGTTGCCACATGAGGTTGTGAAGGCAGGTTCATAGAAGGATTAGACAAATTTATGGACAACAGATCCATAAAAGCATAGTATATGGAACACACAAGGATGTACCCTTTAACATCTTTGCTACAACCCTTGTGGATCCTGACGAGCATCAACTGAATGGAGTAGAAAGCGGCCGGGTTTGCATGCCCTTCCTAAACAGCATCTCCTTTTGCTGTTATTGGGGATAGAGTACTGGGCTGAGTGGATCATTGTTCTGACGCAGTGGGACATCTCTTGTATCCTTAAATATATCTTTCCTTATTTTCCAGCTTGCCCATTGGTAGTTAAAGATGGCAACAATTTTGCAGGTACAGTATTTTTGTGTTCATTTTTGTTCCTGATTTATGGAATAATTTTCATTACCTGATTTTCACAACATTAGGCAATAAATTTCCCTTTATGCTAACAGCTGTTAAACAGATGGTGATATGAAACTCTTTGATGTGACTGACTTTGTCCTTTTTTTGTTTCCTGTAATGCGGTATTAATTTAAATTAATAGAATGTATATTTTGATACCTTCCAGGATTTAAAATGATGGAAATGTTTGGTTTGGTTGAAAAGGAATTTTCAGCTGTGGAAGGGGTTTCAATGGAACCTGGTACATTTAATGTTTACCCATGTTACAGACTGCACAAGGATGCCCTTGTATCCCAGCCTACCAAGTATGTATTAACATATAAATATTCATAAAACACATGAAGATAATTGTCCAGTGCAGGCAATTATTCATTTCAGGGACCGGTATTTTCATGTCAGAAGAGCAGAGACGCTAGTGTATATCTACATTATACTAATGAATAGAAAGAGTGTTCGGTGTCCTCAACCAGTTTCATTCAAAAATAGCAGTTGTGCGTAAAAGTAGGTAAGCCTACTGGCTATTTTGAGTTTCCCACATAAGCCAGTTTCAGGCTTATGCCAGTTTAGCACCTAGCAATTTCATGCAGGCGTACGTCTGGGCAGATTCCAGTATGTAGTACTTTGTGAAAGGTGCCTCTGGAATGCAGGTTGAAGTCTCATAGAGTGCAGAATGTCTTTGAAGCGGGGGTCAGAATGAGAACCTACTTTAGCTGTCCTCAGTCACTCAGTCTATGTCCATTCATTGGTTACAAAGGAGGATTATCTCCTTATGCTGAAATGAGTCTGTGTGAACACCATCTAGTTACCTTCCTGGGAGGCAGGACATAGTTCAGTCACAAGGACTGTGTCCTGGGAGAGATATGGAGGAGGCAATGAAGAAACCTCCCATCGAACTTTTACAGTCGTCATTCGTCAGAGAGAAAGTGATGGAAACTCTCCATTTCTTCTATGAACAGTGTGTATGTTGTGTTTGGTTCCTCTCAGTCCAGTCCCCCACTTTGTATTAAGTGGCACCAGAGAAAAGCAGTGGCTCTGCTGGATTAAACATGGGAAGATGTAACAAAAAGTATTCTTTAGCTGAGATAAATAAGAAAGAAAAACAGTGGGAAATTACTCTTAAGGTTTATATTATATGTCATCTTAGTCTTTTTGTGTGATTATCCTGTCGTGTCCCAGTTGGAGCTATACTTCTTGGAGCTGTTTTACATTCTCCGTGTTTAGTTTCCTCCTGAAATTTCCAGGGGTTAGCATTTCTCACTTCTTTTTCCCTTTCTGCTTCTTCCTAATCGGATCTGCTGCATTTATATGCTCTTCTTTAGCTGCCACCCCAGCCCAATCTTACTGCTTCATTAGGCTTTCACTCCCTTTCATGGTTCAGAGAATACCTTTCTCTTGATGATCTACAGGTATGTCTGAATAATACCACTTGTTTTTGTCATCTCATCTGTGCACTGAATGCCATTAATGTTATTCTCCTTTTTGAGCTCCATATCCCCAAACCTTGTGTTTGCCCCACCCTGCTTATTGAATTTTCTTTCATTCTTTGTACAATGGGCATACTGTAAGGCTTTTTTTCTTATACGTGTTGAGTTCCCGCTCTCTTTTCTCTATGGGAAATGTGCAGTGTAACATCATGTTTGATCATCTACAGACATTGTGCAGAATATATGGATTATGTATCACATTTAACTCCTTTTCCAGCATGATTCATATCTCTACATCTTATATGTGCCAGAAACACTTTAGAAAGAGGGGATCATATTTGGGAAAAAAAAATTGATTAAATAACGTCTTCAGACTTCTTTCAGATCCCTTTACTATGATTTTAAGGAATCAGGCTAATTAACATTTTCAAAATACAGTCAGTTTTTTCAGATGCTTGTCCAAATGTCCCACTTTGGGATTTGATAATGAAAGGTTAAATTAAATTGGAAATACTAAATAACAAATTTTAGGAAATGGCATAAAATAACATACTTCTTTTATATCATTAAATTCCCCTCTTTCCTGCAAAACTTCCAGGAGAACAGATTGTATTTTTGTACGTGTGATCTGTTTTCACTTCACTTTCTTATATATTGGCTTTGAAATGTATAAACTACATTCCCTATAATTTATAAAGCTTCCTGTAACAGTCTCTGTCATTCCTAATTTTAATCCATTAGTAATGGTTTAATGACAAAGGACACATCTATTGAGATTGTTCTTCCAAGCAACTTCTATTTTCATTGTCTGTTAAACCAGACAGTAGCAAAGGTCTTGCAAGTCGCTACTGTTTTTTAAAAGTTTTTAATATAATTAATTTCAGCTTTACTTCAAACTGACCTCTGATTTGATCTTCAAATTAAAAAAAAAAAAAAAAGGGCAATTTTGTCAATTTCAAGGGAAAAGATAACTTCTCCTTTCTTCCTATTCTTTTGATAGTTATCAAGTTGAGTAGATTTTGCAAACGCTTATTCATATTGCTTCTCAGTCTTGACTTCCAAAGAAATATACAGAGTAATAGAAAGCGTGTTAAGTGAACATCTGGTGAGTAAATCACCAGATTTAATGTTTGTTTCAGTTTAAAAGACATTATTTCTCTTACAGGTATTTGCATCCTGAAGGTCTCCCTTCTGATTACACCATTACATTTCTCTTTCGCATACTCCCTGACACACCTCAGGAGCCATTTGCTCTTTGGGAGATTTTAAATGAAGGATATGAACCGCTGGTTGGAGTTATTTTAGATAGTATGTATTTTGTGTTTTATCAGTGACTTTTTCTTTAACTGTATGAATTATTTGTTCTGTGTTTAGATTTATTATTGCCAATGTTTTAATATGCTGCCAGAACAACTGCTTGAATCTGGAAGGTGATAATCTCTAATGGATGTTTTTTAGATTTAATTTAACTGAGTTTAATTTGGAGTTAGAGCAAATATTGAGTACACTGCTCTAAACTGGGAGGAATGATACTGAAATCCAAAGAGCTGTACTAGATGTAAATTGATGTAAGGGAGGTACTCATTTGCTTTTAAAATTTCCACTGCTCTGAATCTGGTTCTAATAGAATCTATCTTGATAGATGCCAGTGGTGCTGACAGTACGGTATATGTAGAGGCAATGCAGTCTGGTGGATAGCAGACTTAGAGATGGAGACATGAACTCTTGATGACTCTTAATTTCTACTTGATTTGACTTTCACAACTGTAAAACAGGGATTATAATTTAGAAGGTTTCCATATGTACTGTTGAAAAGATGTAGATACTATGATAGCTGTTCTTCATAGCTGCCAATTTTAAAAGACATATATTAGTACTTATCTTTCTATCTTTCCTAGAATTTTTTAGATCCACCACCTTGAAATAGGTGGGAATTAGGCATTTAGCTAGCTTGAGGATCCGTGCCTCCTTTTCTTGTCCCAGTCCCACAGAGAACTAGTGGGAGAGTAGGATCAGGTAGACATGGGTGAGGTAGACTCCCAACTATTGGCACATCCTTCCTGTCAAACCAAGAAAGAGCATTTCTCTGAGATAACTTGTTACTTCTGGGTCAGTATATCACTTATGAATGTGTTTTACTAACATTTCATCTGACACCTTTGGTCGTCTTTGTTAAACACAAAATTGAGCCTTTCAAATAATGTATCAGGCCTTTTCTTCCTCTAATACAGACCCCTTATTTTTATTCTCACACAGATGGTGGTAAAACTCTGACTTTCTTTAACTATGACTACAAAGGAGATTTTCAAACTGTGACTTTTGAAGGTCCTGAAATAAGGAAGATATTTTATGGGAGTTTTCATAAGGTTAGTAATGGTAATAGGAAAGAGAAGCACTCTGAATAAAGGCTTGGGAGTTTTTCAGGTTTTGAAATCTTCTTTCATGTGGTCAACCACTGCCAAAATAAATGTATTTTGCATATTCAGAATCATCTACCAAACTGTCTTAAGTCTCTTTGCAATATTGAATTAACATTAAACAAATCATAGTTTTTATGATGAAGCTGATGTGATTGATTTTCATCTCATGCTTTGTGCCTGTATTTTAGAGTTGATTAAAAATACTTGCCTTGAAAAGTAATTTAGAAATACATTGGCTTTTCCTCTTAAGATTTGGATTGGAAATGTCACTCAAAATGAAAAGAAAAAGTCCAGCAAAAAAAAATTATCCTTCTTTTGACCAGAGTTGTTATTTTTAAACATATTTTAAGGGCTATGCCATGTCGAACTTTTCTTGGCTGTTAGAGAACTCGTAACATTCTTTCCGAAAGCAGATGAAGTAGTGCTGGGATTGTAGCACTTGTTCTTTATGGAAGGTGCTTTTGTTGTTCACTTTTATTCCTGATGTTTGTATCTTTCCTAAACAAAAAAAGGAGACTGTGGATTGAGGGGATAGTATTTACAGAGCTTAACTTTTCTGTACTTCCTTTTTAATCAATGGAGCGAGAAAGGGAAGGCAGGTCAGAGCTGGGGTCTAATTCTGACTGGTTTAAGTTGTGCTTTGGAGGAATATATGAAGCTTTAGCAAATACTCCTCTTAAGCATTTTTCTGCATTTTGAATGATTATCCTTGCTATACATGTGTTTGAAAGGTGCAGGAGACCAAATTCATAGCAGCTTTTCAGTTATATGCTCAGCTGAGCCCAGAGCAAAGCAGTTACAGGACTCCTTCCTGGCATTCTCTCACCTTGGGCTCAGATCTCCACGTAGTCTACTGGTATAGAGCAGATAATGCATTTCTACCAGCTCTTCATCAGGTCCTGTCCCTGCTGGCTCCCCCTGCCTCCCGATTGCTATTTTCTTTGCTTAACTGAGAGTTTGCTTGTGACAGGACAATCGTGGCTAGGATTGTCCTCTCTACTGCGAATGTCTTTGCTGCATCAGTGATGGACAGCAGAAGGAAGTAACTTTATTATTGTGCTCTGCTTTTCTGTACTGCATTTGATGTGATTTGATTTTTTTCAAGTAAAAACTTCAGTATGAAAGGTTTTGCTGTGTGCTTAATGTGTAATTTACAGGCTAAATTTTACTGCTTAGTTTTGGCTTTTGCAAGTGGCTATAAAGTATGTATTGGTGAAATCCAGTGCTATATAGCAGGATCATACAAGGCTCAGGAATTATTACTGACCTCATAAATCAAGGGTTCTTTGGGATCTGGGTGGTATATGAACACTGTGTAGATCTTTTGTCAGGGATAAATTATTTTCTTACTGAATAAATTATGTAAGATGCCAATTTGTATGCACATGTTCCATAAGCAGAAAAATAAGCTAAATTCATTAAACAGATTAGAATCATAGAGTAATACAGCTTGGAAAGGACCTCTAGAGGTCATCTAGATTATTTGCTATGGATTATTCTCTGAGTTTTGTTAGCAAACATGGAGTTAGGAGCTCATTTCAAAAAATACCCCCTTTTCCCAGGAAATTAATATATCCTATGTGCTCCTTTGTATGTTAAAGCATCTTTTCTTTTGCTTAGTTGCATGTTGTTATCAGCAAGACTACGGCCAAAATAATTATTGACTGCAAGCAAGTGAGCGAGAAGACCATTAATGCAGCAGGGAATATTAGTTCTGATGGCATAGAAGTGCTGGGGAGAATGGTCAGATCCAGAGGACCAAGAGACAACTCTGCGCCAGTGAGTAGAACAAGAAAAATTCTTTAAACCATTTAAAATATCCTAAAAACAAGTGTTTGGGATCTTTGCAGTTAGTTTTAAGTTGAAGCAGAGTGAACTCATATTTGAAACAGTAAAGTTGCAGCATTTCAGAAATTCTGCAAAAGCCTGCAATAGTTCTCAACTTGGGAAAAATCTATTTTTGTTTATTTTAATAAATGAAATCACTAGATCATCATTGTTCAAATGTTATTCTCAAACACGTATGTGAACACAGTCAATACATTCAGATATGACTTGTGTTCCAAACTTCATTACACAGAGTAATACAATGTATAACTCCTTTGCTTGGAATCTTTTTTTGAGTGATAATTATTAACCATGTCTCTTACTCCCTGTTACTCTTTGTTTGCCCCCAAGCTCACTGTTCATTAAATAATTGAACTGGTTTGACACAGACGGCCCCCCAAAACCCCTGTCTTGGTATATCTAGTTGTTTTATAATATAAAATATTTTAAATGTGAAAGATCCTCCCCAAGATTAAGTACTCTTTCTTTCCGCTGAAATTATTCTCCTAGAAGCAGTAATTGATCATTCTGTTTGCACGGCAACCCATGGCAGTCTTTCCATTTTGCTTCAGATGTCATTAAGGTTTGTTCAGGTTTATCAGGTAGATCTGATTTAGTTGTTGAAGAAAAAATGACAGTCTGGCCATGATCTTGGGAAGGCATCTTTGCTGTGCAGTACTGTTTGCTAATTTTTTTTGAACTTTCTTTACCCTAGAATGAGGTTAGCAGAGAATATGAACCTTGAACTCAAGGCTTGATTTGAATAGGAATGAGGTTTCAAAAATGTATTTACTTGCTACTATGTGGAAATACTCTTGTTTAGTAAAAAATAAGCCCTCAGAATATATCTCTGTGTACAAAAAAAGAGCCTTTAGGCCTCAAACTTAGGGATAATAATTATATCAAGTCTGTAAAGACAATTACACAGAGAAACTTTTGTAGTCACATTCCAATAGAAACAGAAAAAGGCAAACTTAGGAAATCTTGGAATTAGAGAAGGCTTTGTAAATAAGTAGAAAGAAATGGTGTCTTTTGTTAGAACCCAGGAATCTGTAAAAGATAAGTCAGACTGCCCACTCACTGAAAAATTTGGTTTTGTTCAAATGAACTGTAAAACTGATGTAAGACTACAAATGTGTAGCTGAAGATGAAAATTCTTTACTCAGTACTGTTTAGCTGCCTTCAAGTATTACCACATATACCAAATTACAAGCAGGTCAAGAAAGCACCCAAATACCATTCTTCGAAGTCTCCATTCTGCACATTTTACTCCTATGGAGTAGAACTTGTGTGAATAGTCACATTTAAGGCATGAATGAGTTGGTGTCCACTACTCCAAAAATTAGAGGACATCAAAGGAAACTAGTAGGAGGCAGGATAGAGGTTCTTCTCACAACAGGTAGTAGATCAGTGCAGCTCCTTGCTGTAGAATTTTGTGGATGCTAAATATTTATATAGATTGTAGGAAAGCCTGGAAAAATGAATGAAAGGGAAATACTGGTTGTTAACAAATCTGGAGCAGGAAATCCCTGATCTGAAAGTCATTGGAAGCTAGTAGACTGTAAAGTAGAATTATGGCTTACACCCTTGTACTTCATTAGATATCACTTGTGCTACTGTTGGAAATAGAATACTGGGATTTATTCCATTCCAGTATCTTCACAGTTTTAAGAGGTTCATGAAGGCATGCATACAACAAAAATTCCTTTTTGTAAAACATTTTGAAAATTGTTTTGCATTGATATGAAAATTGGGGTTTGTTGCTAGTTCTGAAAAATTCTTTTTTCATCAGCTATATTTTCATGAAATGCTTTAATCTTACTTTTAGAGATGCTTATTACATAAAATAAAAACAGGCAGGCAGTTATTTTGGAATAAAATTGTGAATGTTTTGTTCTGACTGTATTCACATGAAACAGGTTAACATTGTCAAAATGTTTTCAGTGTGTGGGGTTTTTTTATAAATGAATCCAGTGCAATCACCTGCATTTTGCAAAACATTTCAATTTTGAGGGAATATAATTGTATCAGATTTTTTTCCCCATCGATGCATATGGTGTGCAACAGTTCAATGAACAGGCAGAAATAGAGATAGATAGGACAAAAAAGGGGTTAGGCTAAAGGTGCCTAGCCCTTTTAACATCCCTTAATAGTGAGGTGTCTCTGGATTAGATACTCCAGCTGGCTAGAGCAATGAAACCTGACCATGACATGCAGCAAGTAATGTTCTTTATTCCTTCAGTGGGATTTAATGAAAATTCCAGCTTTAAAACATTGTTTATTTACAAATCACAAACCTTCTCTTTATTGATGTTTCCTTTTCTTTTAAATTTAACTTGTTTACCTCCATGTATATGTACCGTTAAAAAAAGTAATGTATGATGTGGTCTGGTCTTGAGAAATCTTTGCAGAACTGCAGCCTGATCAGATGAGGATGGACAGACTTTTCAGTCTTGCTGGTTCTGCTTGCAGGGCTGAATATTTAGAAAGCAAAATCACTGTGAATACAGAGAATTATGAATAAATGTTTAATGGTAGCAAAGAAAGCTTTGTTTAGTTATTTAGCTTGAGTCAGAGCAACCCACATAATATTTTAAAATAAGAATACTGAGTCATTCAACATTTGGATGGTGAATGCAGCAATTCAGGGAATGCCTATTTGCTCTTTATTTTATACCAACATGCTTTATCACTATGGATCTCTAGATTGTCTAATCCAGAGAAAATGAATGCATATACATGCCTATATAAGACTGCATAAATTTAGCCAATACTGTCAACCTTCTGTCATTCAGGATAACAGAATAGCTTGGGATGGACTGTGTTATGGAAGAAATGGCAATACTACTTACTTCTGAACCTAAGCTGCTTTCTGCACAACCATCTCAGGTGTTTCTGCACTCCTTTTCTGAGATGTCTTATTTGCTTAAGTATAGTATCATGCAAATGCCCAGGGTCATTCTGAGTCCCAGAGCAGTATGTTCATGCATGGTCATGTGCTCAAGCTAATGACTCCTCCTGGAATTAGTAGCTTTGGGATGTGTAGTGAAGAGGCATCTAAGTGGCTCCACATGGAGCCAGCTTGCATTTGACATAGCCAGGGACACAGACTTGTGGGACTCAAGATAGACCTTTGTGGAGCCAAACCAAGGGTCCAAAAGCTGCCTTCGTGCTGCACTTCAGCTGTCTAAGGTGTTTAGCATAGAGCCAGCTCACGTGTTTCTGCATCTGTAGTACAGCATATCTACAAACCAGCTAGTCCACTGGCCGATAAGAAGAATTTCTATGTATATGAAAGTATTCTTTTGTTTAAAATATAATAGTTGACTGGTATAAGAAAAAAATGAGACAAAACTGAAGGTGCACATATGTAGTTCATTTTAACAGCTTTAGAAACAATGCAGTTTTAAGAAAGTCTTTAAATTCACTCCTCTGTTCTAGTGTTAAAATAACGCCACTGAAAATAATAATGGGAGCAAACCCAAAGAGAGTTCTATCTCTAGCAGTTCCTCACATTTTTTAACATGTGGGGTTAATTTAATGGGATGTTCTGTTCCGTTCCCCTCTCTATTCACTATGCACATAAATGAGGCATGGAAAAAGAATAGAAATAGTAACAGAAGAAAGTTTCATCTCTCTAGACCCCTTTGTTCAGTTCAAGGCTGTCAAGGAGACAATTGGTTTTACCACTGAGTCCTATTTAGTATCCTGTTTCTGAGTACCTAGCAGCCATTATTTTTACCAAATGTGTGTGTTCTTGTACATTAAATTCTTGTCCAAACCATGTTCCTGGGCCCGTGGTAGGAATTTTCTTTTCTGCCCAATGTTGTCATGTGTTGAGGAAGCTTTTCGCCATCCTTAAACTTTTGTTGCCTGGGGATAATATGGATAAGAGAGGGCATATTCTAAAGTAAAATAAAACTGGAGAAGATGATAAATATTATTTGTGGCTCAGCTCCAGTGTAAGTAATAGGCTACAGGAGACCTTGCCCCAGATAAAATCTGAGCACCATACCAGTGGGTAAAGAGAAATTACTCAGTTTTGAGAAGCTGAGCTCTCTGTTGCCTGCCTCTTGATGCTTCCTTTGCTAGAAAAAAGTATCGGGAGGCACCATTGGGCAAAATCAGGAATTTAATCGAGGAGGTGGGGATAATTCAACAAATGCCTGCAGCATTTAACCTTTAATAGCTTTCTTAATCCACGTACTGTCTGATAGTTTGGACAAGTTGGTTAGAACACAAGCCTTTTACCATTTAAGTTAGAGTATTTGTGGCTAGCTGCTCTCAGTTGATAGGTTTTCCTCTAATCTGAATGCTTGAATCAAGGTAGCTTTTCTTGCTGATGGCTCCATTTTGCACTGATCTTACAACTAACAGTCATTTTGTACATCACCCTTGTTTTGAAACAGCTGCAGTTACAGATGTTTGACATTGTTTGTGCTACCTCATGGGCCAATCGGGACAAATGCTGTGAGCTTCCTGGCTTGGTAAGAAACCTCTTTCAATAGCTGTAGAATTTACCTTTTACTTTCTGCTTTATTGAGACAAATGTTTTAATGAAAACGGATGCTTAAGAATTTTCAAAAAAGCTCAAGTCTGCTTGGATTACTTGTCCTATTGAAAGTCAATGTGATGTATGTTTCTAAATCAAGTATGTGCTTTTGAGGCATCCGCATAGTACTATGTCTTAGATTCATAAAATTCTTAACTTCTGAATTGAAGTTTTGGGCATAATTCTCTTCCTATCTTGATCTTTCCTTAGAGAGATGAGGAAAACTGCCCTGCCCTTCCTCATGCTTGTTCCTGTTCAGAAGCTAATAAGGGTCCCCTTGGACCTCCTGGACCACCGGTAAGGTTTTATTCAGGTTTGTAGTCAATGGTACCAAATAGTCCACTGGCCACCTTTATTCCAAGACGTGAATATACTGACATTGTATAACTAATAAGGTTAAATTAGTCTTTTAAGTGTTGGCAAAGACATAAAATTATATTGAATTTATAGCAAAGATGCCAAGTAATATGCTGTAAAAAACCTTCTCACCCAATAAGTCAGTCAAATTTTTAATGGTTTAATAGAGACCTGAAGCAGTTAGGGTAATCTTTACACCCTGAATCCTGTTACCTGTCTGTAGCATTAGTAGATATGTCATAGTTAGTGCCATTTATTTTCAAATTTTTAATCACCTGCTATCTGTCTACTCTAGCACATATGTATTAAATGTAGCTTGGAGTTTAGTTTTCTGAAACTAAATCCTGCTCAGTGTACAGGATTCTTACGAATTAAAGATATGGGGTATGACAATGCCACTTACATGATAAATGATGAAAGAAGACTTTTCTGTCTTAAAAGCACTACCTAAGTAGAATATTTATTGGAAAGCAGAACTGAAAGTGCTAGTTCTCCTGAGAGCTCCTAGAGGTAGAGAGGTACCCAAAAGCAGTGAAGGGAAGAGAGGATGAAATGAACTGGCTTTGGTGAAAGCTGAATTTAAACTTTTTCTAGCTTGCCAGTGAACGATGAAATACACACTGTCACAACTTCTACCTGTACTTTGTGGTGTTACTTTGATAGCACTTGTCTAAGTGTTTACTGTGTAAACGTTAAGTAAGTGTACATCTAAGTTCCTTGCGTAACCAGTGCAGCTAGATAGTCTCTTCTAGAAGACAATTATTTAACTTTCCTTCCATCTCAGCATAGTATCTTAGAAAGGTGGAATAAATCTCCTTTCTCTTTGTTGGCTTGTGGAAGAACTCAGACAATGGATCAGACCAGACAGTGGAGATTCAGGTCACTAAAGTTATATAACTCAATCTCACATCCCAAGGCTGATTTTTAGCAGTTTAGAAAAGTTGTAGGCTCTGTTTGCAATGGTCTATTATTGGTTTGGTTTAATGAGAATCCTAACTGGGATGTTTGTAGAATGGTCACGTGTGTTTTTTGGTTTTGTTGTTTTTTTTTTTTTTTTTTTTTACAACTAGCTTGATAAACTCTGATTGGCATCTTAGGACTGCTTGCTAAGTTAGCTTGAGATGAGAACCTCTTGTGAACAAGTTTGAACTGCATGTTTCTCTGCTCATACTGTGTCCTGGATGCTCCAAGAGCATGTTTTGAAGAGAAACAGCCAGTGCAGAATGTGAAGGAAATAAGTTTCTGAAAAGGTTAAAGTATACAAATCACATGAGATACATGTTCAACAACAAAATTAACTTGCACATAAGACATTCACATAGTAGATCCTAGCAGACATTTATCCTACTAACAACTCAGACCTTAGTCTTTCTGCAAGAACTGTTCTTCAAGCTCTGGTACAAAAACTTGAAATGGAACTCAGGAGAAAATTCACTGAAGAGGTGTATCTTGAACAAGGAAAAATTATTCTGTTCTCCTATTTGAATGTAGGTTATAAATCAAGTATGGATTAAGGTTTTAATTTCTGTATATAGGTGTCCAATTTGTGTTCTGTGAAAAAGACAATGGGGTAATTCACCAAAAATGCAACTGAAACGGAGTCGTTTGACCACATTTCACAGTGAAATGAAAAATGTTTAAAAATTATTTGACTGGAAGGATGTGGTTGCTATAGTTCAAAACATATACAGATCAGGAATTGCTAAAGCTTAACCCAGCAGTAAAATAATGTACTTCTATTTATTACATTTAGGATTAACAGTGTTTTGAGTAGCATAGTGCCATGCAAGAGGAGGCTTAAAATCAAGCAGAAAAATCACTGCCTAGGCAGGCGAGTATGTGATTCTGGAACTCAGCCTCTTGTTAGTGATACTTTTTTGCCAGACAGTTACATGGCATAGCTCTGGAAAAAAGTAAGAGGCCTAGGAAAAAGCAGAGCTAAAGAATAAAGTCAGCGTTCATCTCTGCGCCAACCAAAAGTCAGAAAGTCACATGCGCTATGTCTGGTCAATACTGCTCCAAGTCGTTAAAATGTCATGTGACTTTTCTCTAAGCCAAGGATTTTTCTGTTTAAGGGATCAGGATTCTACCATGTAGCCAGTTTTAGACATTAGACTAAAAAGACTCCAAATAAAAGGCTTCCATTTGTTTGGAATAGTAACTCTGGAAATATTTTTTAAGCTCTTTTAGGAAGTGGGTCATTTTGGGTAAGACAAAGTATCATTTAGAGTTAAGATTATCTGGCAGTTTTCATTATGGGATACTGTTTTTATGGCTTCACCATTGCCAGAATTTGATCATGCTCTCTGAAGTTCCCCATGCAAAGTAA
The DNA here is from genome assembly GCF_035582795.1 of Mycteria americana. Classification (NCBI taxonomy): domain Eukaryota; kingdom Metazoa; phylum Chordata; class Aves; order Ciconiiformes; family Ciconiidae; genus Mycteria; species Mycteria americana. The sequence goes on from NC_134366.1 coordinate 161,098,077, forward strand.
GAGTAAGATATCACACAAACCTGATGCCTGCATTTGAAAGGAGTGCTGCAGAACTGGAGAAGGTGAAGAAGGAGACAAAAAATATTGGAGGACTGGAGAAGTTTAATTGCAAAGAAAAGCTTTCAGGGCTTCATAGGTTTTAAATATTAAAAAGAAATAAGGAGGTGACTTGATAACAGTTGATTAAGAACTGTTTCTGGGGAAAAGGAGTGGCTATTAAGAAGTTATTTAAAATAAGAAAAAAAGGCATAACAAGAACTCTTGGCTAGAAGTAGAAGCCAAAGAAATGAAAAATCTGAACTTAGTCACACAAGCTTAGTAGTGCTGGGGAATAACCACCAAAACAAGTTTATGAAAAAAGAGAGGGAGGCTCTTGTGATGTTTTCATCTTAAATCAATGCTTTTCTGGGAACTTGTGCAAACCAAGCAAAGGTTACTGGGTTCAAAACATGGATAAGTGTACCAAATTCAGTGTGAATCTTAAAGCATATGATTTAATGGCTCAGCATCAGGTTATTTTTAATTATATATTCTTACTCAGTAAAAATGTAATCTATTTCTGAGAACAAAATGGGAGAAAACTGTGTGATTTGGTTTATGTTAAAAAGTTGCAGTTATTTTGCTGAGTATTTGCATAGGAATTTTTAATCTGAGAGAGACGTAGGAGAAAGGGCAGAGGGAGCTACTGGGCTGGAATGCAGAAATGTGAGGACCTGAAATTTGGGAACTGGCAACTGGAACACAGTTCTGTGGAGAGCATGGGATGAGATATTAGGGTCGGAGCTAAACATGATGGGATGGGTTGTGGCCATAGAGCTGTGGGATGGAAGTGAGAAGGGGGACAAGGAGTAGAAAACTGCTCTGTGATCACACATATGAAGACTATATCGTGATACCTTCATTGAAGAACAAGAGTACTCTGGTACTTCCAAATGTTTCTCTTATTGGCACTCATAAAGTCTCATAGATACTAGGTATGCATTTAATCTGGTAAGCATATTTTCTATTTTTATGTCTTTAATGTAACTGCTGTTATTTTTATAAGTACTTATTGTAGCCTCTGAAGAATGCTGTTCAGTTATGGTGCCTAGTTGTACAAGGTCCTTTTTGAGTACAAAGAAGGGCAGAGTCCCTGTAAAGCTCATATCCCAAGAGATTAAGCAGTATACTCAGGTGGGGGAAGAGGGAAATTGATCTGAAAAAAAGTGGAGAAAAAAAAATTATTTATGCTGTCCTAGAGGACAAACCACATGCAGCATATGTATGCAAAACATGTTCATGGCAGCCATCCATAGATATATGCAATTCCAGTGTCTCAGACGATACTAATAAAAATGGCAACAGTTGGTTAATAAATGATTAACAGATGTAGGCACTACTGAAGAAAGCAAAAAAGAGAAAAATGGGCAAAAGAGTATTTTACCTAAGAGTAGCTCTAAATTAAACCATGGTAAGTCTAGCAGATCCTGGAGTTGTCCTTGCTGAAAAATATTCCTGACTCATGGGAATCAAAGAACCATAGAATCATAGAATCATTTAGGTTGGAAAAGACCTTTAACATCATCGAGTCCAACCATTAACCTAACACTGCCAAGTCTGCCACTAAACCATGTCTCTAAGCACCACATCTACACATCTTTTAAATACCTCCAGGGATGGTGACTCCACCACTTCCCTGGGCAGCCTGTTCCAATGCTTGACAACCCTTTCGGTGAAGACATTTTTCCCAATATCCAGTCTAAACCTCCCCTGACGCAACTTGAGGCCATTTCCTCTTGTCGTATCACTTGTTACCTGGGAGAAGAGACCGACCCCCACCTCTCTACAACCTCCTTTCAGGTAGGTGTAGAGAGCCATAAGGTCTCCCTTCAGCCTCCTTTTCTCCAGGCTAAACAACCCCAGTTCCCTCAGCTGCTCCTCACAGGACTTGTGCTCCAGACCCTTCACCAGCTTCGTTGCCCTTCTCTGGACACGCTCCAGCACCTCAATGTCTCTCTTGTAGTGAGGGGCCCAAAACTGAACACAGTATTCGAGGTGCGGCCTCACCAGTGCCGAGTACAGGGGGACAATCACTTCCCTAGTTCTGCTGGCCACACTATTTCTGATACAAGCCAGGATGCTGTTGGCCTTCTTGGAAACTCAGCCTTTAACAATGTAGTGATTTTGGTGAGAACACACAGCTGTGCAGGAGGTTTCAGCAACTGGAAGAGAACCCATGACCACATGTATACATTTCCATCCCTATTGTAGCTTTCAGTGTTCTTTTGATGCTTATGTGGTGTGCATTCTTGGCGCTAGAAAGCAGTCACATCTGTGTTTAAATCTGTTCTTGTGTATGGCCACACTTAACTATGTCCTCAGTTTATTTAGACCAGTGGAAGCTTATGGACGGGATATTCACTGATTCCTGAACACTGATTCAGGAATAAGAAAAAACTTTGGGCTTCTCTGGATTTTGGTTTTGTTTATTTGAGAGTTTTGGTTTTCAGCAAGTCCTGTGCTTGTGCTTCACAGGGTGGTCCAGGTGTCAGAGGTGCCAAAGGTCATCGTGGCGATCCAGGTCCAAAGGTACTTTGTACAGCACTTTACAGTTGACAGATGCACAGGTTCTTAGTTTATCTCTGCTGCATGTAAACCTCAAAATGAATTCCAGATTGTCTCTAATGTCACTGAGGAAAAAGCATAGTGAAAAGCCATTGGTGTTTGGTGTGTCTCTTTTCATAACAATTGCTTGTCCTGTTTGTTCCTTGATAAAAGATATAAAATTCAGAACGCTGCTTTCACAGCATAAATCTTCATTTTTTTTGTATTTATAAAGGAACCAGGCATTCTAAATTGAACCCTAACTCAATCAAAAGTTAACTCATATTTCAGATGTTTTTGAGTCTATTGGTATTTAATTCTGCAAACAGAAGCTGCCTTTGTCCATATGATAACAGTTTAACTTATGTCCTGTGCTATTTTAGGGACCAGATGGACCTCGAGGTGAAATTGGTGTTCCTGGACCGCAAGGACCTCCAGGACCACAAGGACCCAGTGGACTTTCTATTCAAGGGCTTCCAGTGAGACTTATAAAATCAATAGGGTTCTTTCCTGTGATATTTTGAACAGCACATATCTTAGACTAGACTGAAATACCTTTTGGTGTCCTGATCAGAATCTGAATTTCAATATTTGAAGTGAAATCACAGATTTGGGTTTAACCTATAGTGGATGTGGGTTCAATGCCAATGTTTCTGTTTTTCTTTGGATCTGAATTTTTAGTTAGCTGAAGGGATTTGATTGCAGGTTGAATATGACCCAGGTATTAGCCTCCAAGCCTGGAGAGAAGTGAAAAAAATTGCAGTGAGGGTTGTAACATGGCCCCAAACCAAAATGTTAATTTTTTTCCGGTTGTGGTATTGCTCATCGCAGATCAGTTCTGACTTGAAAGGTATACCCAAGTAGGAACACCATATTCACTGCCAAAATTAAGCAATAGTATTCGCTACACTTACAGAGTCTATCATCAGAGGAAATTATTAGGCCTGGAGTTTGCAATGGTGTTGTGAAATAAGTCTCAGAATTTCATCATAAAGACACATTGGCAGAATAGTGAACCAGCAGCACTAATATTGTTTTATATACATCTCTGGTAGATGGGTACACACAAGCCTTGAAAGGTAGCAGATGCATATCTTTTTCTGCTAGACTTTTTTTCAAAATTTATTGCAGTATAATACACTTTCTTCTTTTTACCCTGTCTATATGACACTGCTCCACGCTATAATGAAGTGATTTACCAAAACTGTATATTCTTGATGATGCTGTCATCAGAGAATACAGAATACATTAATTATAAGAATAGTTATTTGACAGAGAAATTGTGTTTCTGCATAAAATTTAATTAAAATTAGTTTATTATCTAGAAAAGTGTACCTTTGTCATGCATATGTACTGTAGAAACATGTCTGGTTTCCATAGAAATCCATTGGTTTCATCATTATAGGCAATACTCCTAAGGGCTGAAGAGAAACAGATTCCTTTGAAGAGAAAAGAGAATAAATATGTTTTTTGTAACATAATGGCTGTCGTTTTGTCAGGTTAATTCTGAAGTCTTTTAAAATGAGTTTTATTTTCTTTATTTTCTATATTTGTAAATTCTTCATTTACAATTTTGCAAATAGTCTGTAGGTTTGCTTTCAGCACGCAAAATAGTCTGTTTTCTTATTGGTTGCTTGGTTGTTTTTTTCTAAAGAAGCTGAAAGGAACTATTAAAAATAGGAAAGTAACCATGTATTTGGTTTCCTATGTGTGATTCTTAATTTGCAGGGGCCACCGGGTGAAAAGGGAGAGAAGGGAGACCTTGGTTTTCCTGGCCTGCAGGTATTCCCAAAGTTATTGTTTAACCTGTCACCTACTCACTAAGTTTGAATGTTGAATTGACATCACTGTGAATTTAGGGCACATATTCAAAACTGCTGAGAAGCATGTTGTTTGGGTGAATTTGAACGGAGGTTTAGAACCAGGAATCTAGAGTATGCTGGTGTGCAGTGACCAAATCTTTCAGGGCCTGAAGAACCGGTTACTTTCTTGACCTCGTTTAACACTGAAATTGGGTCTCTATAGACTCAAAACCTATCCACTCTTAGATTGCTGCTTACACAGTGAATAATTAGCATCTGCTGTTTTCACTTTAAACCCTTTAAATTCCTCCTGGAGTTATCTAGGAGGACAGATCAGGCACTTAATTGTTTTGATGCCATCTTTCACAAGATTGGCATCTTAAAGAGATGTAGTATTCAGTGAATTTTACTCAGTTTGGTGTCTGATATTTAGTCTGGAGATTTCATTCCAATTTATTGCTGCTTTCTAGGATCATTTGCTCTTCCCTTTTCAGATGCTCCTCTTCCGCTGATTATATTCCTCCAGTATTTGTTGGTTGTTACCAGGTTCCCCTCTCTTGTTCATATGTGCTAGGGATAGTAAACGCATACAGCCTTTCCTCATAAATCAGTTTTGTTAGCCTTCTGGACCACTGCAGTAATGGTGCCAGACTGCGGCTCTGCAGCCTTCATGAGCCAGAGAGTGACATTTCATCTCAACAACAGGGAACTGCTGGACATAACTTGTAATCCTGCTGAGGCAGGATTTCCCCTTTGATATTGCTGCACTGACTTCAAACAATATGGTAACAGACTCCATTTTAGCAATGAGAGAGAAAAATAGCAGTTGTATTTTTAGGTTAAGGTACTGATGTGCAGTTACACTGACATGACACTGGAATGATGTAGGA